>NW_008627952.1:0-16926 GCF_000691845.1 Merops nubicus | reverse complement strand
ATTAATTTCTTGAGCTACTTTGATAATTATGACTTAGGGAGGTCATATAGCTATAAAGACAGCCAGACCTTCTCTTTCTGGTGCCATTGTCAGTGCTGGAGAGGTGTGCTGGGTGAGCACTGCCTTGGGGTGGCACCCGGCCCTCCTCAAGCCTGAATGATGCTCCTCCTCTGTGTCTTCATCTCCTGGATGCTGTTTTGATGCAGCTGCCCTGGCTCTCCAGGAGCCAGGGCTGTCCTGCTCACCAGGCAGGAGAGGGAGGCTTTGTCCCCACTGGAGGTCTGCCACAGTTATCCCCAGGCACAACCAAATTGTGACCAGGCTGCATTTGTGCAAACCTATGCACATTTTTCCTTTTAGCCAAGGAGGGCTGCTGTAACACTTGAGCCTTACCTGAAGGAGATGGGATTTGGGGACATTGGGGTGGCTGCTTTCTCTGGACCTGTGGCTGAGGACCTAGGTCAGTGCAGTGGTGCAGTTCTGCCAGGTGTGGACCAGCAGCTCTCCAGCTCAACCCTGTCCCATCTATGGCTTGTGTCTTGCAGGTCCAGCAGCTGTAGAAACTTTTAATCACTAGTTTAAGAAGATACATCTCTGGATGCAGCCAGGGAGTAGATCTGTTGAGGAAGCAGGTGCCAGTTTTCCATAGTTACTTTTAAGAGCCAAATTGTGCTTTAGTGCTGATTTTTAGTTTTAAGGCAATATTGAGAATTTTAAAACATTTTTTATTTTCCTTTTTTATTTTTTTTTTTTCTTACTTGATCCAGCTGGAGCTTGTACTTCCTCTTTAACTTTTTTCTTTTATTATTTAAAATCCTTAATTATCTGAGACAAAATTGGTAAGGAAATCTGCAGAATCTAGGGATTCCACAGAGCTCTCTCTATAAACACTCAGGCTATTCACTGTTGCCAAATAGACATGTGCCAACTCTGAAACACCCACCCACTCCCTCCTTCTGCTGCAGCAAACTAATAAGCACATTGATTACATTCATTTAAAGAAAAACACTGCTCTTTTAATCCTTACATTCCGCAGGCTTTACATTTCTGATTACGAGAGATATCCTGTTTATCACACATCGTGTGGTGAAAAAGCTACTTGACACACCTCAACGCATTAGATCTTTTAAAAGAATATTTTATAGGGTACCAGCAAGTGGTGGTAGGAGATAATGATCATTTCCTGCAAGCTGTTGTTGTACCATTCGTGGGATGAACGAGAGGTCTCTCAAATGTGATTTCTGTAAAGGTCCCTGAAATGCCTTCAATCCCCCCAAACAAAAATGTTCACACGCAGTTTCTCTCTTCCTTCCCTCTCCTCTCCTCCCTCTCCCCACCCCAAATCTGGAAGAACTTTGTGATAATTATATGAGGCAACCATATGATGCCTATTTCGCTGCTCTATAGAAATCAGTCATTAAGAATGACAATTGTATAGTTATATATAGGCACGTGTGTGTGTGTATATATATATATATAAATGCAAATACAAGATCCTATGTATGTGCTGTGCATGCACTGATAAAACACATAGTTCATAGTTAAGCCAAACTCAAAACCCTCCTTTTTAAAGAGCTGAACAACTTTTTGATTTGATGACTGGCAGGAATGTCCCAAGTCAGGTGCTAAACCCTTATCAAATGACTTATGCAGGCAGATGTCCATATGTATATAGACAAGCTGGTTTTCCTCCAGCTGACCATTGTGGAAGTCGTCCACCAACCCCACTGCCACAGAGCAGGGGACTGGTGCTCCCTGGGGTCTGCCCCCAGCTGGGTCTCCTGGAGGCACTGGTAGAGGGAGGGGAGTCCTGCAGGTCCCTGTTGGGGCAGCTGGTGCAGGTTGCCACCTCCAACCAGCTCAGAAATGAGCAACAAACTCATAACAAACCTGTAGAAGACCCTACTCAGAATCCCCCTCTGGGCCCATTTGAGTTTGTCGCAGTGAATTTGGGCTGCTGGCATCCAGCACACCTGAGCTGCAGTGATCTACTGCCTGGGCCCCTAAAGGCCACCAGCAGTGCCAGTCCCAATTCCTAAAGCTGCTGAGGCTCCCAACCATGAGGAGAGATTCGTACAGCATCTTGAAAAACACCTCAAATCTAGTATCTTGGACAAGGTTCTTGAGGTATTCACTACTTAAGGAGCTCAGGTATCCAAGCATGACCCCTATTTGGGATATATTCCACTTGTCCTTGCTTAGGGCCACTCTCCTACTCATACTCAGTGGGAGCCATGCCCCACACCACCACCAGCCCTTAGCTGAGACCATGCTGAGGAAAAACAGCCACAGGAGCTAAAATTCTTTTCTAAAGAATACATGACCCATATTCTTTAGTTCTCAAGAGAAGGCTGGCCTTGCTTGCCCAGCCCAGCCCTCCTGGTTTCTTTGCAGTGTGCCATTCCTCCTGCAACAGTGATGGAATTATAGCATCAGCATCAGTTGGTAATAATTGCCATGATCTAATGCCAGCCTCCAGTTTTTCACAGGAATTTCAGAAAGGAGCTGGGAAGTGCTGGACAGAGAGTCCCTGTGGAAACAAACTGGTTCTCAGGAGCAGTATGTGGCACAGTCCGTGTGCCAAGTGCTGTGGGACAGGGAAGCTGCACAGAGCTGGGGATTAATTAAGAGGAGATAAAGGAGGGCCTGTCTGCAAGTATTACACATGATTATGAACTAATAACAGAGGAGATGGTCTGCAAGTTGGTGAGAAAAGTAACTATGCAGCTGCCAATGGTCCTTAAAAACTTGATTTCAGAGATTCTAAGGGAAAGTCAGAGGGAAGGTGCTGTAGAATGAGGCAGAGTGTGAAGGGAAGCACCCCAGAGTTATAGTCTGCTTCTTGCTCCTGCATTAAACCAACAGATTTGGGGGAAGTGCTGTGGGGGGTGTTGATTTGTTACATGGGGAGAATACCCAGCACCTGAGTGATGAACCAGAGCATGAACCATTCCCCTAGCCTGAGGTAGTGCACTTCTGAAGAAGGTTGATGATAGGATCTCAGCTGCATCTGCTCACCAGCAGTGCCCCACAGCAGTGCTGGTAGCAGTGCTGTGCTGTCACAGTGCTGTGTTTAGACTCCAGGTCTCAGTATTTCACATCCCTGAAGTTTCCTGGTCAGACCTTTAGGCTGGCAGTGCTGTCTGAGAGCTCCCCAAGGGATTGAAGAGTTGGTGATGATATAGAGGGATGTTGTCTGTAGATTCCTTGGTATCAGTCCCTGCAGCACATCTACATGGAAGAACCACCCTGTGCTGGCTCAGACCACAGAGCTTTGCTTTTCTTTCTTGCAGAAAGGAGGTGGTATCTGCAGGAAGCAAAGAAACCTCTTGGCATCTGAGTTACCTTTGCTACTGAACTCCAAAATTTGGGATTCTGGACGTGACACTGTGTTATAGCCACAGAGTGTGGAGACTGATGAGACTGACTATAAAACCAGTCACCATAACCCAAGTAACTTGCAGGCAGGAGGCAGAGTTCTTAAAACCAGCTCTGCTCAGTCCTCTCCTACAGGTTCTACTCCTTTAGGATTAAAATTTGTATCAGGTCAGAAGTCCTGTCTCCACACCATGCAACGCTCCTGCTGTGGATGAAGTAGGGTTGGTGTTTCCAGAGCTTCTCATTCTCCAGGCTAGTGCCTGTTCCTCTTTCTCCCTATGAGCATGCATCCTCAGTTACTGATTTATTTTACAAATTACCTTTAATGCAGCTATTTATTGTTTGCCAAACCCTCGAATGTATGAAATGTATAATCACGAATAAAAAAATTATTTTTTTCCCCCTTTGCCCTGTTGGCCTATAAATTACTAATGTAGATTGAATTTTTCAGTTCAACTCAGCTAAAGATAGATGTTAGAATAAAACTGTTTGGGTTTTTATCCCATATATGTGCAATCTCCACAGCTATTCTGGCAGACTTTTAAAGGCAGCATTTACTAAGAATTCTTCCTAATATTTTGACTGCTAACCAGGTTTTTTTTTTCCCCTAAGAATAGCTTTTCTAATGGAACAATTCAGAAAAAGCACTATCATCATATCATAATGTACTGTGACAAGAACTGTTCAGCTTTACATTTGGCATTTAATGTATTCTCAGAATACTGCTGCTGGGAAGGGTGATTTTGAGCAGCTGATAGTGCAGAGAGGGATTTGAAGGAAATATTTTGTAGTAAGAGATGCAGGACAAATTGTAGTAAATCTTCTCTTGCTGTTTCTCAATTGTTTTTAACATGTGTGTGTTTCTGTCTGGCATCTTCCAGCAGAAGACACTGCTGTGATTCACACATGCAGAGTTTCCATAGTCTTCCCAAGATTTAGTAGAAATCATCTCTGTCCTTGATAAAAGGGAGCAACGAGCTCACACAGAAACTCAAAATATACAGAAATCACAGCTCACAGTAGAGGAATTTTGGCTGTAAAACAGAGAGCTTCCAGAAACTTAATTGTTGTCCAAATATGAACTGCTTTGGGCTTGCACATGTCACAAACAAGGAACTTGCAAGGCTAAAGAACCCTCTGGATTTCCAAGTGCTGGTGAGAAGCCCTCTGTAGGACTCAGTAGAAACTGGAAAAACATTTATCCAAAGGACTTGAAAATGGTTGAAAATATAATTTCATGCTGTAGAAGCTTGTTCCTCTTGCCACATATCCCTGGTGAGACACTCTGCCATAGTGATCCTTGCAGGGAGGATTCCCAGAAGGCCTGAAACCTTTCAGATCTTATTGCTTAGACGTTTTCATTTCTTGACAGAACAATATGAAATTGCTGACCTTGCCCAGAGCAACATCATTAAAGCTAAACGAGGTGACACTTGTACTGTGTCTTGGTCAGGAGCTGTCTGAAGCACTTTCTGAGTTCTTGTGGGACAAGACGAACGATTTCAGGCAATTGAAATAAATGTGATGTTATCCAAATAGTTCATACTTTAACATGAATTTATGGGTATATTAATTCACATGTTTGAAATTAAGAAATAGAGTGTTTTACAGCTCAGAAGCTCATAGAGAATTTTTTATTTATCCTACAATAAATAAAATTCAGACTTAAATATTTTGAAGAACTTTTGTTTGAGGATCTACTGGATTGCTCTGGGCTAACATCTGTGCTTGTCAGGTGACCAGTGGAGATCTGTCAAGATGTTTTCTCTCTCATATCAAATGCTGGAGAATAGACAGAGCCCCACTGACATGAGCTACCAACCAGCAACTGCACTTCAGCCAAGGTGAATGAAGAGCCAGCAGGGCTGGACAGTGGGCAAGAGGAGTACACAGCAATTTTCTGGGTTGAACAGAAATAACAAAAATGAATTTTGGAGAAACAATAGATCTAATCTTCCTTTTTTTCCCCCTTTATTCAGGAAGGAACCCTGCACACTTTACATCCATGTAACCTTTGTGTCCACATGGTTAACTGGGTAAGTATTTTAAAGTCATCATTCTCTTCACCTTCTCCTCCCCAACACCCCTTAAGCAAACATTGCTCCTGTTATGATGCTCGTGCCATCCAGTGACCTCAGGAATGGTCACTGTTGATTTAAGGAGCAAGACTCGGGGGAATGGGGCAAAGCTGGCAGTGGGCAGATTCAGGCTGGATGTGAGGAAGAAGTTCTTCCCCAGGAGAGTGGTGAGACCCTGGAATGGGTTGCCCAGGGAGGTGGTTGAGGCCCCATCCCTGGGGGTCTTTAAGGCCAGGCTGGATGAGGCTCTGGGCAGCCTGATCTACTGGGAGGTGTCCCTGCTCATGGCAGAGGGGCTGGAACTGGGGGATCCTTGTGGTCCCTTCCAACCCTGACAGATTCTGCTCTGTTTTAGCAGAAGACTTTAGAGCCCTAATGGCTCAATAGTTAGACTTGATGATCTTGGAGGTCCCTCCCAACCTAAAGGATTCTATGATTCTATAAGATGCTGCAACCCATTCATGAAGCCACAGAGACAGCACAGGCAATTCCCTGCTGTGGGCAGAGAGTTCCTTGCCTGGCCACTGGTTAGGTGGAGATCTACTTCAGCTCTCCTTCCTGCTTGCACATGATGGATGGCACAGAGAAGGGCGAACAACCTCATAAGCAGGATTATTCTCCTTCCTGGGTCACCTTTTCCCATGATGTTGTGTATTTTTCCCCATACACCAGAGCTTTACCAGGCTGGAGTGCCCTTCACAGCACACTTCCCACCCTGGAGGTTGTAGTCAACACAGATGGCTCTTTGTTCCTCAGGATATGTGAGTGCTCCACTGAACGTGCACTCCTGTCTAATATTTAACAAAGCACATGGAGTTAATGACTAATGTTTCATTATTGCAGGAAGCTTTTAGTACCAAAAGGTTAAGTGGTTTATTTGAATATTGCCCGAGTATCTTTGCCCTGCCAGGGCTGGTTTTTTTCCTGAAGTTAATTTGCTATTGTGATCATGCCTGTCGAGTGGTGGGTAAAAGCAAAGGCAGGTTACCAGGCTCTGTTTCCACAACATATTCTTACTGGTATTTAGCAAGTTGGATTTTATCAGCTGAGCATCTCATTTGCATGGATCCTTGTGCAGGGATGAGAAGCCAGTTGTGGGCATAGGCCACTTTCTGCAGGGAATTATTTGCATCAGAGTCACGTGGGGAGGAGTGATGGAAAGGTAGGAAAAGTTGATAGAGCTAGAAGAGGTTACCAGAGCTACCAGAAGAGACTTGCTATGCATTCCCACAGGCAGAGGGTTAGGCTTAGGAATTAACTTTCAACAGAAAATTGAAGTGGCTTAGTACTAGTAAAGCACCATGGAAACAAGTTTCTGCTACCCTGACATTAATGATACAAACTGCTTTTGGCAGGTGGTCACAAAAAAGAGAAAATAAAATAATTCTAGGACAAACAAGACTCAGTGTTGCTTTGGTTATGCTCAACTCTCAGTTCTCTGAGTTAGTTTTATCAGTGAAAAGCAGATTTCTGGTAGACTAGCTCATCACATCTTTTTCTGTTAGTGTGTTGAGAGGGGAGAGCACACGGGCACACCAAACCCACCCACACTGTCCCAGGCTGCTGCTTCCCAGCACCTCAGTTGAGAAGTTGGCTTCTGAACCTTGCAGGAAAAAGGTGTGTGTTGCAATTAATCAGCTTTTATTTTTCCCCTAGTCACTGTAGTGACTTTGCCACCTTATGGCAGGGTGTGGCACTAAATGTCCACCCGTGGCTTGGCAGCACTGGCAGTTTTAGCAGAACTAATCCTCAGGTGTCTGTGCTCCAGGTGTCTATTGAACAGATTTGGAGACTCTTTATTCTCAATCTTCAATTCAAAATATTCTTTGTTTCTGATTAATGGTAACCCCCTATAGCTTCTCCTCCCCAGAAAAGAGATCTAGCTTAGTACAAGAATGCTAAAAACAAGAAAAAGCAATTGGAGAGCCTTTGATTTTAAGGTAGCAGACATGGGATTTTTTTTTTTTAACTAGCTCATTGTTACAGTTTCTTCCCATTGGACAAGTCTGTTTTTTTTTTTTTTTTTCCTAAGTAATCTAAATTTTTGTTTCCTAAATAATTTTTCTCAAGGTATCTAAATGAAGATCACTTTTCAAGTAAGACTTGCTTGCCACTGAAATGGAAATGTTGCTAAATTGAGGTACCTTCTAGTTCCATATTATTGTTTAGGATGTCAGAGAGTGGTTCAGCTTCTTTGCAGCTTTCAGTTTCACCACTCTGATGTACCTCAGGCATCGGTAGGGAGAACAGCCAGGAGCTGGGCTGAGGATAGCTCTGTCTGTGCAGTAGTGTGGGGGATCTAAATGAACTGTCATTAATTAAATTAATTAACATTTGGCACACTTGCAGGCTTCTTAGTCCTCCTAGCACCAAGAAGTTTAAAGTTCTTTTGAGGAAACTTCTGTGGGCCTTTAAGTAGCCTGTTAGGTGCTCAGACAGTGGAGTGATGCATCTCTGCAGTGTCAAAGAGAATTCCTAAACTCCTTCTTCCCCCAGAAACAATAACAATTTACTCTTTGTTTACTTTGTAAATTGTGTTTTAAGAGTAACTAGCTGGAAAATAATCTCCACATTTTTCATGTTTCAGGAATCCAAGGAAGTTTGGGGTACAAACTGTTCTATCTGGCATATCTCCTGTCCATATCTCTACCCTCCTGAAGGAAAACCCCCATGGCCATTATCAAAGCACTGCAATATCATCCTGCTCTTCCCTGGAAGCCCTTTGCTAAACAAGGGTTCTCCATGCAGCTCAGCACTGAGGGCTGTAAAGGGATCACCCTCTTGAGTTTAGGCCAAAAATAGGCATGAGGAAGTATTTTTGGGTATGTGTTCTAATTCATCCAGAGGCATCCCTGGCAACAAGATCTTATGGGATTGACCTGATTTCACTCCTTGTTCAGTATCATCCTTTTTTTTTTCCTTCTTACAATTTCTTCCTGCCTTATTACATCAGCAGATCCCTGCTTTTGGCAGTATCTTGTCACCTCTGACATCAAGATACCATGGATGCCTTTTCCATACCAGTTGACTGGGGACTCCTGACAGGGGAGGAGCTGCTAAATCTGTGTCAAAAGCTGACACTTTCACAGCTCCACAAGTTCTTGAAATGCTCAATTCCATGATACTCTGCAGAAAAAGAAGCCCCTGTTTTCTCTCTTACCCCCTGAAACAGGTTTCCTCAGAAAGTCAGTAATTTTTTTTAACCTTTGCATGTCTTTCCAACTGTGAAAAACCCAAAAGGTTGGAGGAGACATCAGAAGCCACGGACACTTGTGTGAAAGAAGGCTGAGCCTTGCAATGTGAGCAACTCCACCTCACACTCACTGAAAACAGGGAGTTTTGCAATGCTGAGTAGCAGTGTACAGTTACTCACTCTTGTATTTCCAAAGGTGTACCCCTCTGGGATCTGAATCAGTGCAATGCTCTTCCCAGAGTCCTTCTGGATTGAAAGTTTCCTCTTGCTGCAGGGTGATACACTGCCTGGCTCCACCTCCACACCCACAGCAGGTCAAGCCTCAGCCACATTCTGAAGAACTAAAAGGGGTTTAATCATTAATTTGCTGCACAGACCTAAACCCCAAACTTACCCACAGAAAACACAGCGAGCTGCCTTAAGCTGCTAACCTCAGTGCAAAGACAGCATCCTTCTTTCTCACACACAGCAGGGCCCTGCTGACTGTTCTGTGCAAGAAGAACCCTGGGGAAGGACAGTGGCCCAGAGACACTGCAGTGTCAGTGGTTACAAGGCTGGCTAACACTCCTTGCCTACACTTCCCACCACTGCAGTCATGCTTGGCTTTGCACTGACAGCTGTCTAGCTGCAACCTGCTGGGATTTATCTCTTACCACACATCCCCCCCCTTCAAGCACAGCATTTCCTATAGGAACTGCCTCCAAGTGCCAATTTCTTTTGTCTTTTCCTTTTTCAGGGGTCTTCTCCTGCAGCAGGACGCTGGAGTGGCTGCTGCAGGTGCCTCCCAGTGCCCAGGGGGCAGGGCTGGCCGTGCTGGCTGCTGCTGGGTGCCACCCCTGCTGCTCAGCAGCCAGCCCAGCCCCCTGCTCGCTCGGTGGCTGCAGCAGCTGTGCCTCTCTGATGGATTATTTACCTTTCCCTGCCTGATTATTATTATTTTTTTCTGCCTCTAACCTTTTCACTTTTACAAATTTATTTTGACTTTGAAATTCTGGGGATTCCACTTCTAACCTTTATGTTTATTGGTGAAGTAGCTATTATTAGACTGTTTTCCCCTCTCTCTTTTTTTTTTCTAAATCTGCCTTTTAATTACATTTTTCCTCCTGCCTTTTGGTACAGGTGCAGTAATTAAATGGCATTAAGTCTGTTCCACGATCATTAAGTAGGCTCATTATTGTCTTTTTTGTATATATTTGAAGTTGTAAATAAGTCACCTTTCTAATGGATTCACCTGCTAAAACTTTGACATGTCAGTGGGATGGTGCCATCTGGGATGGTGCCATCAGGGCTGTACAAAGAGATGTCTTGAGCTGGGTGTAGGAGGGTCCCTCCCTCTCCTTGCCATTCCAGCTGCTTGTGCACACAGACACCCTCAGGACTCTTGCTCTGCTGTAGCTGGTCTCCTACCTCCTCTCTGCAAAAGCCAATCTGAATTGTGCTGAACCTGAAACAATAAATAGAACTATTTAAACACTGCAATTATCCAGGTACAAGTTTGTTTGTAAACTCAGGCCTGTGAGCTCAGGCCACTTTGATGAGATGATTGACATTTTCTGTGGGCATTTCTTTTTTTATTTAAGTGCTTCTAAAGTACTATTAATGGGAGAATTTAATTGACATTTTTAAAATGCTGACTAAAGGGTGAAAAACTTGGTATCATATAGATGTAGCATTGAAGTGCTGGGGTTAAACCCCAAGCCCTGAATGAGGGTCGGCAGATGGATGATGAACACAACCAGGCAAGAAAGCCCCTCCTGATTGGTTTCACCCAGGGTCTGGCCAGCCTTGGGTGGGAACTGAGGAGGAGATCACCACCAGGTGCCCCCATCTGCCACATGAACTTGGGGTGGGGCAAGAAGCCACCTCTATAAGAACTGACTCTGTTTGGGGTGGATTTGGGAGGTCTGTCTGCTCAGTGCATGTGCTGTGTGAGGGTTCTGGCTATCAAAAGGGTTCCCTGACTCTTCATGGCAAGTGGAGTTCCCAGGACGGCAGGGCCAGAACATGAAGCTGTCTCTGAGTGCCTGCTACATCACTGGGCTCATGGCCTGGCTGTCACCATCTCCCATGACTTCACTCCTTGCCTGGCTGCTCCCTTCTTCATGTCCCCTGTGATGGGTGAGTGAGTTGACTTGTTCCTCTCTCTGGTTGTCTGGCACTTTGGGTCTCTGGGGTGTGATGTGGGAGTGGAGGGAGGATTTTGGCTGCTGGTGTGCCCCTTAATGATGATATCATTCTCTAATGGGCAGGTGGTCAGCATAAGAAATGAGCATAGTTTCAGGAGTGATTAATTGTGATGGGTGTGCAGGAACAGAGCTTGCATGAATAGAGACAGCACACTTTAAAATACTGCAGTGGGAGACAGCAGACATCAAAGCAAGGCCCAAAGGTGATCTAGGGTGAGGAGCAGGGGGGAAGAGAATAGACATTGCCTCTGTGTGGTACACCTTTCTTTATGGCATGAAAGACAAAGCTGCCAGTCTCTTTAAGGTTGTGTGAGGTTTTTTTGGTGACCTTCACCCATGCCATCAGAACAAGCAGCATCATGGTGCTCCTGAGGCCAGGCTGGGTGATTCAAGGGAGCAAACAGGTCAAGTGGGGCATCACCAAGTAGGCTGGATACTGCGAGTTGTTCTTTGTTGTTATACTACTGTTGCTGTTCTGCTGTAGGGTACATGGGACTCTAAAGATTGTACAGGTCTTCAGTGCATCTCTCTTGGCATGCTTACACCTGTACTGCTGCTGTCTGCTTCCACTACAGCGTGGTTGTGTTATCTAGTGGAAAGTACCATCAGCCAGAGCAGGGTTTTAGCACTGCCACCATCACCTCACCAGCAGAGCATGCTGGTATTCAAGGAGAAATAAGGTTGTCTTCTACCTCAGTTGCTATTCCTTTCTCAAACATTACAAAAAACAGGAAAAAAGCTTTATGCATGGCAGAGCATTCCCAGCGTCTCAACAGCAGGAGGACAGTTGTGTGAAGCAATGGAGGTAATGATGCATAAAATGAGCATATTGAAGTTGCTGGGCTTTTTAATTATTATTTCTATTGCTGGGTCTACCTGAACAAGGCATTTGGTAAGTTTTGTGTGATGGTTGTGACCCCACACTGCAGGGAGCACAGGACACTTTGGTGCCATGTTCTGTCAGAACTGAAGTATCTAGATAATGGGTGATGACATGATGGAAAAACATGCCTAGTGCTCAGCTGTTCCTCTAGCTGAGATGGAGCTTGGCCTGAATGGACCAAGAATCCCACTGCTCACAAAATTTGTTGCCTGAAACTGGCATGAACTTCCTCTCAAAATATTAGGCTAAAAAAAAAAGTTTCTATTTTTTAGGAAAATGCTGTGAAACAGAACTGCACAAACAGGCTGGGTAGCTTCTGAGTTTTGATGCTGTGCTGGTGGTATGAAAGAAATGAGAAATTTGGATGCAGTTGTTGCCTCTGTTACCAAATGTTAGTGGCCGTTCTGATGCCCTGCTGCCAGGGTCTCAGTCTAGAGTCACACAGGCTTGGACATAAGAAATGAGAAACATCCCTGCATGCTCCCTGCTAAATATCCACCATTCTCTGCTTCATTGGCTTGGGGTTTTGGAGATGAAGAAGAAAAAAAGTGAAGTTGAAGGTATCTCACATATTATTCCTGTAAAAATAGTCCAGCAATTAAGCACTGTCAGTCCTCATCCTGTTCTTCTCAGCCCGAATCTTGCTTCTAGAGAGTAAAATGAAGGAAAACCAGCAGGATCCACTCCATTTCCTTCAGTTCAGAAGATGAGAATGTCTTCAGGGTTCACAATTTTTGATTTGGGAGGTCTTGTCTGGGAATCATTCTGCATGAAATCACCACTGCTGTATAGTGTGATACCAGTCCATGCAGCAGGGCTGGCCCCTTGGACTCCTCAGATCTCTGCAGATACAGCAGGACAGAACGTGGCAGGACTGTTTCCCCAACACCTTCACACTCCTTTTGGCATCAAAACAGTAAACTGATTTAATAGCAAATTGTTTCCCTAGAAATCCCCTTGGAGATGACATTTTGTCATAGATGCTTCCTTAAAAGAGTGGGTGTATGAAAATGTTTCAACACAAAAAGACATTGCTGCCAAGTGAAGAGACCTGGAGTTCCTGTGTTGGAGCACAGCTTTGCTCTTCTAACACTGTTAATAAAGTCAGCAACCTCTGTTTATTTGGACTTTATTTTCTAGAATTTGACTATAAAGCTTAGTATCATACTGCACAAAGTTTTGATACAAGTTTGGAGGGGAAGTGACCAAGCCTGGGCAGAAGGAGCCCCCAGGCATGGTGGGGCTTGAACTGGCCTGAGAGCCAAGCAGCTCTTCAGCTGGGCAAGGCACGTGGCAACCCAGTGCAGCCAAGAAAGCTGGCCAGGGACTGATGGCAGCCTGCAGGCACAAAGACCAGCAGCAGTGGGGGTTATCCCCAAGGGAATGAGAAGGGGCTGGGTAGAGGGGGCTTTGCAACTGAAGAAGCTGCCAGTCTGTCCTGAAGCCTGACACAAAGTCAAAACCTCACCTGGGGAAATGCAGGCTGGGTGTTTTGCTTGTAGAACTTTAAAACTTTCTCAGTTTTGAAATTGCTCTAACTCAGGACTTCCCAAAGCCTGGATTTTGCATTCAGAGCCCTCTTAGGGCTTTTCAGGGTATTTGCTTTGAAAAAATGCCCTAGTAGATCTTTTTGGCTGCCTTCAAAGCATGTCATGAGATGGCTTCATTCAAAAAAAGTCTTTCAGTTTTTCCTTCCACAGGGAAGGAAGTTGCCAGCACATGTGATTGGTTGTACCAAACACTGCACACACTTGTAAGTGCTGGTATCAGGCAGATGAGAAAACCAAAGGTGTAGGCAGTGGGGTATCAGTAATTGAGAGCAGCTTAACAATAGATCTCCTCCCTCCTCTGGGACTGAGAATTCTGTAGTTTGTAGTTTGGACCATCCCATTTCTATGGCCATTCACCTGTACAGAATGAGCAAGTGCTGGCAGAAACACTCCTGGCATGCTGCCTGGAGCATTGAAGAGGGATGTGCTGAGAGGCTGCTCTGGCAGAACAAGAGTTTTTAGGAAGGTTTTAAAGGAAGAACACTAAACCTCCTGCCTGACAAATCAGTGTGTCACAACAGGCCAGGGAGCTGCTTTGAGATACAGTATGACAAGTTAAAACCTAAAGATGGATCAAACAAGTACAGGAAAGAAAACCTTTCTGCTTGGCAAATACAAATCCCCAGGGCATCTTTAAAAATAAAAATCAGATCCAAATCCATCTTGTGCTCCTCCTTCCTCATCTTCCACCGCTTGTGGTTCAAATGGAAATCTCCATACTCCTGTCAAACTCTGGCAGCTCTCTGGCATGACACTGCAGAGTAACCCTGTGTGTTACAGGGACTAAAGGGATTGAATCATCTTGGCATGCAGACTTTCAAATGGATGTAAAGAACTTGCATTTTATTTGAATATTCTTCTTTAGGTCAGAGAAGTACCAAGCAGACATTCTTAAAGCTGTCATGAGTAGCTTGTTGTTTTCTAGAAATTCCCTGTTGATTCAGCCCTTCTGTAATACCTAAAAAAAATAAATAATCAAACAATTCCTCCAAGACAGATGCACCTTTTTGCCATCTACCAACCACAGACTCTTCCAGAAGACCCTTGGACCCTTCCCAATCTGACCTCAAGCTTGTCAGCACCAGTCTAAAACAAGACAACTAACCTGATGCAGGTTGGCCCTGCTTTGGTTTGGGCTTGGATAACCCCAAAACCAGAGAATCCAGCCAGACTAAATTATCCTAGGGTTTTACCACACGTTGGGATGTCCCACTTGGTGGCAGTGCCTCAAGGACCAGGCTGTATCTTTAAGGTGTTACTAGCAGTTATAGGTAAAAATGATGCTTTTCATGACTACTATGGGATTTTTTTTGGCAATGTTGTCAGCCTCGTTACCTACTGACAACCTGCTGTGTGCTCAGCCATCAGCTTTCTGCTGGCAACCCTGCCCTCTTTGACCCTAGGCTGTCCTGCAGCTGTGGTGGTTCAGTGAACTGGACCTTTGGGGCTCATGTCTGCCAAAACTCAGCTGTGCTTTATTGATTATTTGTCCTGGAAGGAGTTGACATCTGGATGATTGGCCTGGATCATTTTCTAATCACTGTCCAGAGGAAAAGCTAGCTGAAATCCCACTGTGGCCAAGCCACAAATGCTTTTTCTTTTTTCTAATGCTTTCTGTGTTGCCTTTCCTCCCCTGGCTGGCTGGGGAAATGCAAACCAGGGCTCTCGGGGGTGTTTCCTGATGGCTGAGCTAACAAAGTGAGGTGTGTTGCAGTAACATTTTTTTCATTCCTTTCCACATCATGCCACACTCCAAGCTTTGCATCCCAAACACCCTCTGTAAGAGTGTCCTGAGCACCCACCAGCATGCCCACAGCCTTTGCTTCAGCCACAGGAAGAAATTTGGCCTGACAGGGCTGTAGAAACCTTGCCAAGTGAACACAGACCTAAACCCCAAAACGAGAGCCCTTCACTACAGTTCCCACTCAGTATGTTGGATTCCTACCCTGCTGGCTCCCCAGCCATGCAGGGCACAGCCTCCCTCCAGTGCCCAGCAGATGCCTGAAGTGTTGCTAGCACCCCTCTTGCCTGGCTGAGGGCTCATTCTGTCCTCTACTGCCTGAGCACCAAGATGCTTCAAGAGGTTTGAGCTGAGCTCAGGTCAAAGACATCCTGGTTTCTCCCAAAGTTCCTGAATTAGGAGAAATAGCACAACCTCTGCTTCTCATGAGAGCCACTCAACCATCTAAAGTGCTGGGGTTAAACCCCCAGCCCTGAATGGGGGTTGGCAGATGGATGATGAACACAACCAGGCAAGAAAGACCCTCCTGATTGGTTTCACCCAGGGTCTGGCCAGCCTTGGGTGGGAACTGATGAGGAGATCCCCACCAGGTGCCCCCACCTGCCACATGAACTTGGGGGTGGGGCAAGAAGCCACCTCTATAAGAGCTGACTCTGCTGGGGGTGGGGTTGGAAGGTTTGTTTGCACAGTGGGTGTGCTGTGTGGGGATTCTGGCTATCAAAAGGGCTCCCTGACTCTCCACAGCAAGAGGAATTCTCAGTAATTCTCTTAAGTGGGACAAGATTGAGACATGAGAGGAATTATGAGGCTTTCTCCTGGCAATTACTGTATGATGAGGATGGGACTGATGTCCTGGGTCCTTCCTTCCCCCATGGCCTGCTTTGGGAATTGACTCCCTTCTTCATGAAGCTGGGTGTTGTGAGTGAATACATTGCTCTGTTCATTCCTCCACTGGTGGGCTGCCTTGGATCTCTTGCCTAGGATCTAAACCAGAGGGAGGCTTTTGGCTCATGTGCTGCCAGTGAATGACAACATCCTTCCTAGCTGGGCAAGCAGCTAGCAAAAGACCATCTAGGCAGAGCTTTCAGAGAAGCAGCTGAAAATCAGGTAGGAACTAGCCCAACTGCACGAGTTTTGCTTCTGTATCTTTCTTTCAGAGAAAAGGTTTCCATGAGTTTTTAAAGCACAAACCAAACTGGAGCATGATCATATTCCCATTTGTTTGTTTTTGAGACAGAAATAAAACCACAACAGCATGATGCTATCAAATCATACTTGCAACTAACCCCAGCTGATTGAATGGCATGTGGCTACTGCTCTGCAGTCTTTATGGTATTATTTCTTTATATAAACTTACTTTTTGGCTTAAAAAAAAAAAATGAAGCAACAAAGAGATAGGTGAAAATACTGCTTGCATAAACTTGAAATAAGCAGCAAGTCCTGATGATTGAAGAGCCCATGCAAACAGCCATGTGATTTTTAGCACAAGAAGAGTAGAATACTGAGGTGACAGATTCATTCATACCAAAGTTAAACCACAGTTTTGGTGAGGTCTGCCCTTTTTATTGCTTTCCAGGACAACCACATCCACATGCAGCATGAGAAAAAGATGGATGTAGCAGGTGAAGGACATACCACCCCTTTGTGAGGCACAGGCCTATGTCAATAAATAATTGTTGAGGTAGACAAAGACAATTGATTGTAGTGGCCCTGGCCCCTTCTGCTGAGGGGGACCCCTGGTCCTTTGGCCCTGAAGCTTGCTCTGAGCCAAGGCCATTACTCCTGAGGAGGAAGATGAGGAACACCCACTCCCTGCTCTACAGAAGCACCAGGTTCATTCTCACCTTGCAGTGATGTAATAATCCCCTTTTCCTGGTGACATGGGCTAGGTTCTGGTAGTAGCTTTGCTTTTGGCCT
>NW_008627951.1:2838-7326 GCF_000691845.1 Merops nubicus | reverse complement strand
CCCACCCCCCAGCAGATCAACACCCCCCCACCTGGGTGCCCTCTGCACACTGCCTGAGGGTCCCTCTATCCCCTCAGCCAGATCACTGGTGAATATGTCAAACAGAACTGAGCCCTGGGGACACCATTTGTGACCAGCCACCAACTGGAGTTCACTCCACTCCCCACCACTCCCTGGGCCCAGCCAGTTTTTCACCCAGTGAAGCACCCACCACATTTCAGTTTGCCTGGAGCAGGTACCTGCTGCATGCCCAGAGGGTTTTGTGCCTGGGTGTGTATCTCTCAATGCAAACTCCTCTTGTTTTTCCCACCGTTGAGGGGAGAGAAAATATTTTCTCTGTTGTTGCAATCTGTTTAGCAAACAGAGCCACCTTTCAGATCCCTTTGGTGTGACCCAGCCGGGCTCCTGGGCTCCAGCAGAGCTTTCACCAGAGGCTTTGCACTGGGAACCACACAGACTGGTCTGGACGTGAGGCACAGACTGGTCTGGATGAGAGACACACACTTTTTATTTGCTGGGATGGGGTGAAACTTCACGTGGTGGGAACACATCTGGAGTGTGGGGCACAGGAGCTGTGTTCAGCATGTGTCTCAGCAGCTGGGAGGTGGGATCAGGAGGAGAGAGTCCTCTGCAACACTTGGGTGCTGATCATGTCCCTGAAGAGATGGGATTTGGGATCTCAGGCCCCTGCTTGCTCACGTTGCAGCAGGGACCTGCTGCACAGCCAGCACTGCTGGGGCAACTGGAGTCCAGCCCTGGCCACCAAGCCTACACCAGTACTGGCTGTTTCCAGGGCATCCTTCTTTTGCCCTGAAAGTCAGTACCCTTGAGATCATCTTCTCTTCAGATGGAATGTCCCAGGGCTGCTCGTGACTCACAGAGTTGTTTTGGTTAGAAAAGACTTTTAAGATCATCAAGTCCAAGGGTTCCCCCAGCACTGCCAGGTCCCCACTGCCCCGTGTCCCTCACACCACATCTCCACAGCTTGGAAACCCCTCCAGGGGTGGGGACTCCACCACTGCCCTGGGCAGCCTGGCACAGCCCTGGACAAACCTCCAGGGGAAGACATTTCTCCTTGTGTCCAACCTCAACCTCCCCTGGGGTAACTTGAGGCCGTTTCCTCTTGTCCTGTCACTTGTTCCTTGGGCACCTTGGTGGTGTTGGGTTGATGACTGGACCTGGTGATCTTAGAGATGATCTTAAAGGTCTTTTCTAGCCTTAATGATTCATTGGTTTTCTGACACGTGGGCACCTCAGGGATGGTGGTTTCCTCTGGTGGGCAGAAGTTTAGCAGGAATTGTGCTGGGAGCAGCTGTTTGGCTTCCATGGGCTCTACTGGGCAAAGGAGAGAGGTTCTTTTTGAGAAAATTATCCCAACCACCCCGAGTAAGCATCTAACACAGGCTGTCCCAAAAATCAGGACCATGTTTGGGTAGCTCCTAGTTTTGTTAGCAAACCCTTCTCTAAGAGATGTTTGTGCTTTACATGTTGTTATTTTGCCTGAGCAGGACTTTGAGGCTGTTTGGATGTAGAAATGGGCTTGACATGGAAAGGTAAACCCAGAAATGACATTTTTGACTTGTGTTTCCAGACTAATTTTTCACAGTCAAAACTAGGCTGGTTTTTAGGTGGGGAGCATGTGTTTTCCTTGCAGCTCATCTGTAAATTTGCCTGGAACCTATACCCAGATTAACTGATTTTAGTGATTTGGGTGGATTTCAGAGAGTTCTCTAGAAAATCAGAAGTGCTGGGTCATTTTTACAGGCTCCCCTCCAAATAATTAATTTCCCTGCAGCTTTCCAAGGGCTGCCCGTGAGCTCCATCCAGCCCTGCTGCTCTGCCTTAATGAAGGAGGGAAATTATCATTATTTCCAGGATCTGTGTTTGCTTGGCTTCAGCAAAGGATCTTGCTGAGAAATCATCCCAGACAGCTTTGGACAGGGACTGAAAATCACATCAGATGTTTTTAGGCAACCAGCCACTGTGTGAACTTTTCTCTTCCTCCAACAGAAGCATCCTCTGCAGATTTTCTTGGGAAATCCTCTCCTTTCCAATCTCAAAGGCTTTTAGTTGCTTGTTGAGGGATCATTCTCCTTTTCTGGCCTTTGTTTGGAAATGAAACGTGATTATTAGTTTTGCTAGAAAAAGTTCAGGGGAGAATGACCACAAAAGAGTCAGCAGAGGGAGTCTGTGAGCCCAAAATACTCACTCACAGCCCGACAAAATTCAGGGTGATTTCAGTACACGGCCTGAATTCCAAGAGCAAACCCAGCTACAGACCAGCTGATGGCTGCACCCCAGCAGAACAGCCTCCAAAACTGGCCACACTGGGCTCTGAGGTCACGGAATCCTGGAACCCCAGCCTGGTTTGGGTGGGAAGGACCTTTAAAGCCCATCTAGTCCAACCCCCTGCAGGGACAGGGACATCTGCAGCTAGAGCAGGGTGCTCAGAGCCACATCCAACCTCCCCTGGGATGGTGCCAGGGATGGGGCAGCGACCACCTCTCTGGGCAGCCTGGGCCAGGGGCTCAACACCCTCAGCATCCAACATTTCTTCCTTCCATCCAGTCTGAATCTCCCTCTTTTATTTTAAACCCATCCCCCCTTGTCCTGTCCCAACAGACCCTGCTCAAAAGTCTGTCCCAGCTTTCTGACAGGCCCCTTTTAAATGCCAAAAGTCCACCAGCAGGTCTCCCCAGCTGGAGCCTTCTCCTCGCAGCTGCCCCAGCCCAACTCTCTCCTGCTGGGCTCCCAGCAGAGGGGTTCCCCCCTCGGGGCATTGCTGGGGCTCCTCTGGCCCCGCTCCAGCAGGTCCCTGGCTCTGCTGGGCTGAGGACTCCAGAGCTGCCCCAGCACTGCAGGGGGGTCTCACAGAGCTGGCAGAGGGGCAGGATCCCCTCCCTCAACTTGTGTTTCACCCCCAGCACCCCCAGGGCCTTCTCCCCAGGGCTGCTCTCCAGCCCTGCCCCCCCAGCCTGGGCTGGCACCAGGGGCTGCCCTGACCCAGCAAACCTGCTGTGGGTGCCCTCAATCCCTCTGCCCATGTCATTGATGAATGATTTGAAGAGCATCAGTCCCAGTCTGGACCCCTGAGGTGCACCACTTTGTCACCCTTCTCCCTCTGGACACTGAGTTGTTACTGCAGGGTTACAGAACAGCTCCTGGAATGACCCTTGTTGTGTCTGGAGGACCTCAGATGGGGTTGATATTGGGGTTATGGATTTCCAGCTTGGCTGGAGGGATGTAGCATCAATTCCTGAGCTCTCAGAGCTGGACACGTGCACATGGAGGCTGGAATTTTTATCAGGGGAACCCAAAGAGCTGGTGGCACCTCCTGTATAGCTGCCTGGCCACCCTGATCACCTTTTAACCCAGGGATAAATGTGCTTAACTCCCAGCATGATTAAATTGGAGGCTTGTTGCCAAACAACACACACTCATTAGCTCAAGCAATACCTAAATAATGGGACACCTTCTTCTGTGCTGCTGGTGTCCAGCCAAGCAGATTTCAACTGCTTTTAAACAACTTGAGCTGGTTTTAGGGTAACAATACCCAAAAGAAACGCCAGAGTCTCCAAATCCCATTTGGATGCACCCCCACGGATGCTTTTGGGGAGGTTTGTTGGATGTTGGAGGTCTTGGCTTGTTGAGCAGCACTCTGCAGGGATAGCCAGAGGTGGTCTCTGTGCCTTCACCTTTTTGGTCAGGTACTTGATTTGTTAATATTTTATCAAGCATTTAGGCCAAGTTTAAGGGTTTTGTCCAGTTTATGTCATTAGTAAATTGTAATAACAGATTTTACTGGGTCCACCTGAAGTGCAAGTTGTTCAACTCTGGCAATTCCTTTTGTTCTGATGAACAATAGGCTGGGCAGAAATAAATTCATTTATTTGTAGTCATAAAACTTTTTAATAATACATATTAAATATATTTAAATAAGTCTATTTCCTTAAATATGTTAAAATAAATATGTTCACATAAATAATAATACTCAGGTTGTATTCCTCCAATAAATCCCAAATAAACCTCAGGTTTTCATCCTCATTTTCAGTGATTTAATTTTGTAGGAAGATAGGTGAGACAGAATTTATTTCCAGGTCACTGTTTGCACAATAAATCTTGCTGCCTAATCTCCTATTACTACTATTTTTTTTTTCTGAAAGCTTAGAAGAAAAATGAGCAGGAATCTGGAATAGCTGAGGGTTGACTTAGCATTGGGGTGGGAGGAGTTTGGGGTAATTAAACCTTTTTATCAGCATAATACCAATGAAAATTCTGTTAAGGTTTGGTGCAGGTTACATGACCCTGTAAAATGAAGTCACATCATGTGGAATTTGGCTCTGGAGTCCCTCAGAAAATCCTGATTTAACAGGCAGGACATGCAGCAGGGAGGCAGTGCTGAAAGACAAGAGATTGGAATTTTCAAACTCGCAGACAGAATTTAGGAAACCTTTTATTTCCATGGCTCTTAGATGAAAGGGGGGGACA
>NW_008627951.1:0-2808 GCF_000691845.1 Merops nubicus | reverse complement strand
AGCTAAAGGGGAAAAAAAAAAGCAAAAGCTGTCCTTCAAAGAAAGGCAATTCCCTGTTTTGGAGGAATTAGAATTCAGACGTGGTGCAGGTGTCCCCCAGGTCTTGCTCTTCGTCTGGGCACGATGCTGGATGGCAGCACAGGCAGGATATTGCTCATCCTTCCCTTTCCCAGAGGCTTGCTTTCCTCTTTTTCCTTTTTTAACACTAAAATCTACATTTTTTTCCCCTTGTTTAGCAGTTCATTTTCAACTGCATCCTCTCAGGCAGGTTTTGGAGGGCTGGAAGTACAGCCTGATCTAACAGTGAATACTGGGGCTCCCACAGACCTTCCTCTCCCTGTGCTGTTGCTTTCATCAAATCCTGTTGCTTTCATCAAATCTTAGGAAATGTTGCTTTATTTTTCCTCTTCTATCACTAGAAAAGAGCTTGGGACTTTGAGCAGGTACCAAAAGCTGACCTGATAGAGGGGAAGCTGCTGTTGAAGACCTCGATAACGCAGCTGCAGATCAACAAGAAAATATCCTACAAAAAGAACCTTTTCCAGATTTTTTTTCCCTAAGAAAAACAGCCTAAAACTTATTAATGGGTCTGTCTGATGGAATGGACTTTTTTTTTTAGAGAGAATAAGCCTTAAAGGTCTCAATGGCCCCATAACCACCACCCTGCCCCTGCCAACAGGGCCATGACAAGCAGAAGAAGCAGTTCCAAAGTATGAGGAAGAGTCTGGAGCGGGTTAGAAGAGGCAGTTGCTGTCTTCCACCCCTCAATTAACACCCTGGCTCCTGATTGCCAAGTGCAATTAACCGTTCTGTTCCGCCAAGTCCCTTTCTCCTGCCAGGGCTGGGTCCTTTCACACACCTTTCTTAGCTGTGTGGGTTTTTTTTTTCTCCCTGGGGTGAGAACATTGCTTCTACCTTTCTGTTTGGAGAGAGGATTTTTTTGTGGCATGTGAAAATGAGCATTCCCTTATGCGTAATGGGCTCTGACTCAGGACTATTGCACAGCCTCTTATTTTCATTCAAGAACTTTCCCTCCCAGGCTTTTTTTTTTTTTTCCTTCCTCCCCCCCCTTCCTCAAATCTGTTGACTTTCAAAAAAGAAAAAAAAAAAAAAAAGGCAGGTCCAAAACCCTGCGGGTTCAAGTGCTTCTTAAACCAGCTGAGAGTCCCAGAGAAGAGGAGGCAGCTCGGGATGGGAACCACTGATGCCACCCACGCCTGTGAATTGGGGTCCTTTGGACCAGGGGAGATGCCTGCAGGTAGGAAAACCTTGGCTCAGGAGGGATTTTACAGGAGGAACCCTGCCTGCTGTCACTGCCAGGCTTTGAGAAGTGCTTAAACCCAGGGTTGGGGTTTTTTTTTGCCTGTATTTAATATTTTTCATCTATTTGTTCCACTGCTGTTTAGAGTGACTTTATGTAAAGACCCTGGGATTTATGCTGCTAATTTGGGGAGGGGAGAGGGGGAAAGCTGAAGTGCTTTTAGAGGAGGAAAAGAGTTATAAAATGTTTTTGCCAACTGGCAGAGCAGCAGCTCTGAGGAAGGGCCAGGCAAATTGGATCAGCCCTGGCAGAGCTCTGCTCCCCTTGCCCTTCTAGTGTTTCTCTGCCTGTTATTTTAAGCGGCTGTGATTCCTCCTGGGTAGGGCTGGAAGCTCATTTCTCATTTCTAAGTTCTCATTTCTCATTTCTAAGTTCTCATTTCTGCCCTACCTTCCTTCGTAGGGCTTGAGGTTCATTTCTGAACGCCACAAAACGCTTCTGCTGCTGCTCCCCCAGCTCCAGGAGTGCTGTAGGGTGCAAAGTATGACTTGAGGCTTCAAGGGGCTCGTGTTGGGCTTTGCAGTGATCAATTCAATTAAAACAGAGCTCCTGGACCCGTCCCGGCCAGTTAATGGAATTGGGTGTGATTTTGGATGAGATGGGATGGCTCAAATCCCTTCGCTGCGGGTTTTTGAGTGCTCAGGGATTTATTTTAGCCCATGTGTAAATTAAAGGCCAGAAAGCAGCTGGAGAGGTGGGATGGGTGAGAAAGCACCAACTGCATCCCCTCAAACATGAATAGGACAGAAAATCCCCATTCTGCTCTTAGAATAACGAGGGTAAACACTGGCATGGGGTTTTCTCCCGTGGAGCTGCTGAATAATTGCTAACAGGAGCTGCTTTAGCTGTCTCTTATCAACTTTTCATTTTATTTATTCCATGTTGGAGCAGGGTTATAGGACAGGAATTGTGCTGCTTTGACATCCAAGGGGTAGTTATTCCCAGCCTGCTGTTCCTGTGCCATAAGAGCAGAACCCATCTGTGGCAGGTCAAGCTTGAAGGGTTCTTTTGACAGCAACTTGCCTTTGGGGAGTTGGGTTTATTGCTTGTCTTGTTTTCCTCAAAAAATAACACAGTGTGGGTGTGAAAACGTGGAGGATGGTTATTTCTTAGGCTCAAATGTTTAGAAAACGAGGATCTAGCAAAGCAGATGCATTTAATATTGTAAATATTTATCCAAGGGGTCTGGTAAGACCAAGCAAAACTCAGTGCAGCTTCTCCATCCCCAGGTCTGAGCTGGTGGAGGCATCAAGGGGTTTCCCTGCTCCTCCTGCCTTGTTAAAATGGGCTTTGGAGCTGCTTTTCTGACCCCCAAGCTGGGACTGACTTGCTGCCTTGGATTGTTCCCGAGCCTGCTCCAGAGGATTGCAATTGGAATTTAATAATTGAGGGAAAAAAAACCTCCCTTGCTAGCCAGGCATTCATTCCTGCCCTTCGGAGTCCCACCCTGGGGGGCTGGCAGAGACCTCTGGGATCATCTCCTCCAA
>NW_008627950.1:7163-23472 GCF_000691845.1 Merops nubicus | reverse complement strand
CTTCTTTCCTTTCAACTATTATTATATATTCAATATCCTTTGCAAAGTTTAACCCTGTATTACAGTGTCTGCAGTGACAAACCACAGGTTGTCTGAGATGGGGGAGCGATTTTTTCTTGAGCGTCTCCACCATCAGAGTGTGGTGTGTGTATGTCAGCTGAAAACCTAGATAGGGTATCAGCTGTCATTGAATCTTATCTAGATTTATATTCTAGCTATAAACCACACGACTGTGTGAAAACTAGCCTCTGCAATCTAGGAGATGCATCTTCTAAATTCTTCCTCTCGGCTGTTACTAGTGGCTTTGTTTCTGACAGTTTCTAATTTTCTGTACATAATAAAATCAATTATTTTGCATGTATATGCTAAAGCTAGAGGCTGTTTTTTGACTGTGCATGCTACAATTAGTTATGTAAATAGAAGCATATGCTACAAGTTTCCAGCGCTCACCCTGCCTTTATAGAAGCGTTGGCTCAGGCTCTGCTTCAAAGTTAGTTGGCAGAGGTGTTTAGCGTTCTGTGGCTCAGGCTCTGAAGACAATGCTTTCCTCATCAGTTCCCTCTAGCATTTAAGTGTTTTAGTCTATCGCATGCGTATGCACACCAAAGCAAATACATGACTTCAATGCACTAGAGATTTTGATAGTTGGTCTTGAAAACTTCCTCACATTTTTCTTGATTCATATGTAGAAATATACTGGTGATTATAGGTGTGCTATTGGACAGCTCTTGCCTGCATACATCAGTCAGTCTTCCCCTGTAGGTTATTCCTTTTAATTTTTAACTTGTGGTTCTGCCTAGTGATTTCGAAACCAACACTTTCCAGGATATTGGGGGTATATCATTAAGTTATGTTATTGTTTATTTCCATACGAAAACCTTGTTATTGCAGTCTCTTCAACATCACCAGATATTTCTGTGTCTTTTTGCCAAATACTTCACCCGTAGAATGCAATCCAAAAGATAGGAGCAAGGGTGTTTAAAAGGTGTTCACGTGGAAATTGGTTTGTTTTTCATCTTTTCCTAGAAATCCTGCTGGACCCCTGATCAAGCACCCAGTGTGCAGCAGCTTTTTGGCGCTTTGTTTTTCAGCTGGATTGCTGAATATTAAATCTCAAGCTTTCAGAGTCAGAAAAAACAGACAGGTTTGTTAAAGCTTAGTATCTATTACTTTTGTACTAGCTCCCTGTATCGGGGGACAGTCTTTAAAGGTAATTTGGTTAGGAGTTTTTTATGTTGTGGCATCTACTAATACAGGTTTTTTGTTGGATATTCAAGCTCCTCCAGAATTCACTAATAAAGTTAAATTATCTCTTAAGTTAATTCTCAGCTACTACTTTTAAGACTCATGCATTATTTGTATCTATGTGACCTTACCTTGCTGCTGAGGACGTGTGACAGAAAAGCTGCAATGTAATAGTGCACAGAAGCTTAATGGTTGGCAAGCGAGTGCATTTAGCTGCTGTGAAAAGCCTCTGAAAAACGTAGTTCAGACGAAACGCAGGTGAGAATCCAAGACCCTATTGGGGATTGACCAAAAAGTCCTTGGGTATTTGATATGGTCATTTCTAAGGAGCAATTAGTTTGGAGTTTGCCAGGTGCATAAGGCTAAAAATAAAATATGGTGAGTGAATATATGGCCTCAAGAATGACCGAAGTTCCTAAATCTAAGACAGAATAATAATGAAGTTTTGGGGTTTTTTTTCTTAAAAAATGAGCTGGCATAGTCTGAAAGGTGGGAAAGAAAACATTATAGGGCAAAGTAATTGGTGTGCTGGGTTAGTAGAAACAGAACTGGAAAAGAAGACAACAGTCATAGGTAGTACAAGCAACAGTCTTCCATCAAAATTCTCTGTCTGCTGTCTTCTACTAGGACCATTAACAAGTCATTACATGTACAGGACCTTTTATTTTAGAGAAGGACAAAAGCTACTCACTCTTTGAGCTGAATATTTTAATTCCTGCATATTGCTAAATAGTGCACGGATTAGGCTCTTCTCTGGATACAGGGGTTTCTTAGCACACATCTATTTTTTCATATGTATTGACTTCTTCACATTTCTGAACGTGTAGGGTGCCTCATGAAAGTAAATCCCAGTGTCAAAGTGACCTGTTGGTGTAATAGCAGTTACTTAAACATGTTGGTAACTGTACTTATTAATATTACTTTTTTAGCACTTTGTTCAACCTAAACATTCCATTAAACAGGTGTAGCATCTATGCATAAGCAAATACTTAGAAAAAAATGGTAATTATGTTAATCATATTATTGATAAGGCAAATGATAAATGTAGAAGCAAGTAGGTTGATTTGGCTTGATCAATGGCTTACTATAATGCTTTTGTAAGTAATTTTTTTTTCTTTGAAAGTAAACCTATTCTCCAAATGCATTTAAAATGTTAATAAACTATTAAATGAACAAGTAACACTATATTCAAGATTTTTACACCATTTCTACAGTGGGTAAAATTGTAGTATAAAGTTGGTGTATACTCGATAACAATTTACATGTTTATTTTACCATCTGGTAAATGTGTAAACGATATTTTGAGAAGCACATTTCAAATTCACTTTAACAACTTATCCCCGACAATATGTATCCTATCTCATGTACTGACTAGAAGGATTTTGAAAACCTCTCAGAGAGAAATGCAGTAACAAAACATATTATTTTTTTTAGTAGTGCTTAAGATCAAGCTCAGCATCAAGTTGGAGATCTTCATTATTTGGGAAGGATTTTGTTATGTTACTGGTGTCAAAGAGACATTTCAGACTATTTTACACACCACAGTATAAAGATATCATATCATCTTCCCTAAAGAAACCATAGGGTGCATAGGTAGTAATAACAAAACCAATACAGTTTGCTATGTTGTTGTATAACTGTATTGTATCCTTTCCAGGGGGTTTGAATTTGCTATCTCTTGTGTCTAAATATGGGAAGCTCATTATTAGAAGTGTTACAATGAACCCCAAGTGGATTGCTTTTCTCATGTACTTTAGCAGCACTTTGACACTGCAGCCTTCTGCCTTTTTATTTTAGTCTTCTGTTTATTGGTCTCTCCGGATTAAATTGCAAGCACTTTCTTAAATATAACAAACTAGAGAATATTCTGTTGTAGCTCAGCTTTTATTCACCCTTTCCTAGCTGTTACTAATCTTAACTGAAAAAAAGAAAAATACTTCCTTTTCTCTTCCCCCAGCCCCAGTAAAATTAAAAAAACTCTGCCCTGAAAGCAAGCCTGCCTGAAGAACACCTCCACACTAATTACCATCTGGCCAATCTGCAAATGAGGTTTGAGAGCAGATTTTAAATGTAGGCTCCAGCTAGTCTGTGCCTTGTATTAGTCCATTAGTATTTATTAAGAGATTTGAAAGCATTTAGACAACTAGAGAGCAGGCAGGTTCCTTAACTTTTGGAAATCCAGTCAGGCATCTGTTTGTTCCTTCCAGGGTCTAAATGCTTTTGACCTCGTACTTGATCAGCAATGCTCCTTTAGAGTTTGTGGCAGGAACCTTAGATTGAGTATACACTTTCTAGCGAGCAATGGTCTTAAAACACCTTTTAATATGCATTGGTGAAAAAACTGTATAAAATTATTTGTACAAATTCTAGTTAAGTCCCGTATAAAAATTAATGAATTACAACATTAATTTATTTTTATTTACCCACTATTTCAGCATGTGGGGAGAAAACATTTCTTAGTACAGAGTTAAATCCAGTATGGAACTTGAGTAATTGGGGGAACCTGCGAGCTACTTCTATTTTATGTGTGTGTCTAAACCCAAATTTTAGCCCAGTAATAATAATAAAACTAGCCTGTCATTAAACAGCAACTTTCAATTAAAAATATTTTTGCAAGTTAATTAAGCACACTGCATTTAATGTTACTGGTATTTTTCATTTAGATACTAAATGCATTTCACTAATGAATGGCAGGTTTAGCAGACACTTTCTCTTCTTTTCCCTTACAGAGATTAGACAGGACCTTTCCTGTTTGTAGATCAGCACAATCAAAGACAATATACTTTTTAGCAGATTGTTAAAGAAATTATTTTGCTTTTGACCTGTCTTCCCTTTGCCGGCTTCTTGTTTTGTCTCAGCTCTGTGAAAAATGCTGTCAACCTTATGTAAACAATACTTTATTATTTTGTTTTTAATGATAAAAGAAACAACCTAGAAACCCTTTCAGCAAAAGAGCAGTAGTTGTTTAGGACACCTGCTGTTGTAAGAGATCTTCCTACAGCAGCTAATTAGTTCATAGGTAAAATCCCAACTAAGAGCACCTGGAAACATGCAGAACTGACTCTGAGTTTTGTAATGCCAACAACAGTTTTTAATATGTACTGAAAATGTCTTTCTCTTTAGATTGGCTGCTGGTTTCTATACTGCAGAAGCAGATGTTCAAGATATTACTTAGAAGCTTAAAATGGTGTTTAGTTGGAATCGCCTGGAAAAAGTGGGCAACACATGGCAGATCTACTTGATAGAGATCTGGGGTGGCTTCATGGAAATGATACAGGCTTGAAGGTGGGTAATAAATACAGTAAGCCTTGAATACTGGCTAGCATTTCTTTCATTGTTTTGTATTAAAATTTTAATATAGCAAATTTTCAATGGAAAATAGTTTTGTTCTTAGCCACTTACTGTCAAAGATGGTGCTTACAATCAGGAGGGAATCTGCCCTTTACCCGGAGGCCATGCTTATCATGGTGGAGTCCGAGAAGAAGGTCTCTTGGCTTGTAAAATATAAGCTGTT
Organism: Merops nubicus; assembly: GCF_000691845.1. Classification (NCBI taxonomy): domain Eukaryota; kingdom Metazoa; phylum Chordata; class Aves; order Coraciiformes; family Meropidae; genus Merops; species Merops nubicus. The sequence continues at coordinate 18,713 of NW_008627950.1, read as the reverse complement.
TGTCTTTAACTGAAAAATATCCAAGCCCATTTAAGGAAGAGTAATCAAAAATGACCTTTCAAAAAAAGTGAGTTAAAATGATATATTTAGTTCTTGTATTGTTAGTAACTGGTGCTCATTGACCTCAGAAGATCCGCCCCTCCTCATGCTTTTCTGTGTGTCTGCTTATTTCAAAAATTCATAAATAATAAACTATATATTCAGTCTTCTAACTTTTAAAATACGTTTTTAAAATTAAATGTGATGTTCTTATAGATTTTGATATTGACTAAGATGGACCTTTTACAGTGACATAAATACATAAATGGAGACTGATAAATTTATTTCAGACTACCATATGGGAAGGCTGATTACAAGGGCATGTGGAGCACAAAGCCAATTAAAGAAATTCTTGCTTCTTACTGTGGACCATTGCCACCTTCCCCATATTCCCTGGAAGCTAAAGCGAATAGCATTTACAAAAAAATATTAAGTTAAGGGTATCATCATAAATTCTCTCTTTATGTAGTCCTGTTCTCTATTGACAGTGAGATTTGCATCAAAGAACATGACACCAGTGACTTGCTGGCAGCTTAAGTAATTGGGGGGAAAAAGTGGTTATTCATACGGAAACAGGAGCTGGCTCATTACAGCCAATCACCTGAATAGCAAATGGTATGACTGCCAATAGATGGAGAAAAAGGCAAGTCTAGTGGAAAATAGGAGCATTTAAAGGCCAAGAAAAGACATATGGTCTGTCTATGCTTGCCTTATACGCCTGGAAATTAAAAATTAAGCTAGAATATAGCCCACCACCTTAATGTGAAAATACTTGATTTTTTTTCTCATCTTAATCTTGAGAAATTTAACAGATTTGGCTAGAAATATTGACTTTGGCTTTTGTGTCAGCATGTAAGTTTTATGTAAAAATAATGGCTGAATTGATTGTTGCCCAATATTCAATTCTGTTATGATTGTAAAGGAAGTATTTTTAAAATAAACTCTCCTTCAAAGTAACTGTAGATGTGGATTCTTTCTGTCCTTTACAGATGTCCATATTTTCATGAGGGTAGGCAAGAGAAGAAAGTGAATCATTCCTGGTAGCTACTTTTTATAAGGTAATCATTTCGTATTGATATGAAATTATTTCTATCTTCAAGAACAGTTAATAGTATAATGGATACTCTATTTACTGCTAATTGTAGTCATAATTTTAATTTACTGTGCTAATGCTCTCCTTTATTCTTTAAGGTATATTGTATTATTCCTATAATGAAATAAAAACCTGCTCGCAAAATGATCTTTAAGTTTCAAAAACGTTTGGCTTACTGAGGTGGCTACCTGACCACTTTTCTGGAAAAGCATTAGTGAAAATTGAGAATACAAAGCCATTTTAAATGTGCATGTGTAGACACATTTCACTTGAGAAAACCAAGTTCCTGAACCTCTAAGGGTAGTTTGAATTTTAAAAAGATTTTATGTGGCCTCAAGACTGTGAAGGCTTCTACCTTTTTCTTCATGAGCCTTTTCATGTTGTGTGGTTGTTTTCTTTTTTTTATTAGATTCCTTATTCTAAATCATCCCGTGATACATAGTCATGTGGAGAACAGATGCTGAATTCTGCCCTTTTTAAAATACCATGTTCTGAAACTCCAATGGTTTCTCCTTTTCAGTTAGAAATCCTGACAAAATAACCAACATAGGACCCTGACATAAGCTTCCTGGTCCTTACTTCTCCATTTTATGTACCTGGGAGAGTTACTAAAGCTACTATTTCTGGTTTGTGTTCATGGGCTCTGAAAATTCAGTGTATTTTCCATATTCCAAAATTTCTCTGACTGTGGCTGAAAAAAAAGTACTAATCTCTATTTAGAGAGAATTTCTGACTTCATTGTAGTGCTATAGGAACAATGAAGCTTAAAATTTTGTTTGGAAGCAAACTTCAGATTTAATGGAGGAACAGTGGATAGCAAAATGGTGTATTATAACTAACAGGCATTTAAAAATTGACATGTGATAAAGCTGTGAAAACCATGGAATTTGAAGCTGCATAAAAATGCATATATCTAATGCAATTACCTCTACAGAGTTTCTAATTTGATCCAGTGACAGTACACTTGCAGTTCTTCTAGCCTTGCCAACATTAGGTCCTTTCACAAGTACTTCTGTTCTCCTCTTTCCTACTGTTTCTTTGCGGGTGAGTGACCTGCTGGCTTTATTTCCCTGTCTCATTTCAGCACAGGCACAACCAAATCATCCCAACTGGTGCCCCTTTTAACAAGAAACTGCAGAGAAGAGGTTACTTTATCCACTTTGAATATGATGTGTCCCACTGGGTTATTTTGGGATTTCTGAGGTGCAGGGCAGAGATAAGTACGTTTGCACAATTCTGAAAAAAAATTGCTAAGAAAATTTCTTATGAAAATATTACTGTATTCTGGGATCATCCTGCATTTAAAGAAGTACAAATTTGTTACAGTAAGTTCCATCTTGGTGACCTTCTTCAGTCAGATCCAAAAATCACACCATAACTCTTCAACATAAACCCTCACCAGGGAAGACTAGTTGAGGTAACGAGCCCTTCCCCACTGCTACACACCGGCATCACTCATTTACTGTAGCTCCAGTTAATGGGAGTAGAAGTTACACTTGTAAATTCCCCCAGACATTAATGAGTGAGCAGACCCCCTTCATTTAGTTAACCATCTTCCAGTTACCTGGCACTTTCCCCATCCCTTGTGAGATCTCAAATATTTAATTAAAGCCTCTCTCTCTATTTTTTTTTTCCTTTTCCTTTTTTTTTTTTTTTTTTTTTTTCCCCTCTCCCCACTCTCCTTCATTCAGTTTGTTGAGTTGTAATTCTTTTTGGCCTGGTGCCTTGGCAACATTCAGCACTTGTAATTGCCTGTATAGTCTGGCCTAGTCATGGAGCCTTTTAACTTTCATTCAGGCTTCCAGCAATATCAGCCTCACTGGTCACAAGCTTCCCACTCAGGTTCTGTTCACAGCCCTTTCGCTGATTACTTGTTATGTATTTAAAGAGCTCCATACTGTTTATTTCATTTCCTCTTTGAGATAGTCTGTTTGCTTAATTTTTTTTCTATGCTAATTTCATTTTAAACATATAGGGCTGTCTTCCTGGTCAAACAAGCCAGAATTTTGCATCCATATGTTACATTAAATAATAATACAACAAATAATAGTCGATGCTTTCTAGTTCTATAATGTGTACCATTCAAGGATCTCAAAGCATTCTTGTTTTACAAGTGGTAAAATGGTGTCAAGAGACATGAACTACTTGCTAAACATTATGTATGACATCTGCTACAGAGCCAGACATAGGATTGAGTAGTTTGTTTTTCAGTAATAGCAGTTAGTCTAATAATTGCAATATGCTGTACAAATTATTAGGTTAAAATATGCTTTGAATGAGTGGGCTGTACCCGTGTAGAGATTTGTATTGTAGAGTCTTTAGTTCTCAGAATATCACCTTTATTGGTATATAAGACATAGAACAGACAGTGGAATCCAATGGATATTCATGCGGGCTCTGTAAGGATTAGTAACCCCTGCAATAACAATTCATGCTTGGTTTAGAGAAATTATTATTAATCAGAAATACACTGACTTTATAGTCGTTGTTATTCACAAATTAAGCCTGATACAGTTTTATCTCTTTTTTTTTTTTTCTGTGTGAAAACCTAGCATTCCCACTTCTCTAGACTTCAGCAACCCTCTGGCTTACTGTGGCTGCAATAACTTGTCTATCTCTCTGCAGAGATAATATGTTAATGTTATGACTTATGCTAATATAATCTGAACGTGTCCACTTTTATTGTCAAACAGCATACAGAGTTCAATTCAAAATGATCACTACAACTTCTGGTTTTCAACCAGGCATCTTATCATGGCTCTTATGCTGTGAGGGCTACCACCATCTCATCCATGAGCAAGGCCACCTTCCTTTATATAATCACTCTGATCTTTAATGCCTGCATTTGGCTTTTAAGATGCCAGTGCTGCTTATATTCACTGTTATTGCACACTTCAAGGAAAGTATTTTGTACGTATTTTCTTCTTCCCAAGGTCAGACAACACAATCCAAGGGCAAAGAACAATGTATTGGTAGCATATGTGAACAGAAGCCAAGCAAGTAATAAGAAGAATTCACTCCTGGATGGGGAAGAAGGCTCCCTAGTGTGGTGGTAAGCATAGTGAAATGATCTTTTAGTCTTCAGGAGTGAAATGAGCTTAATCCCTGTGGTAATACAAGGATTTGTAGGGACTGCATAGGAATAACAAGATGGACTGGAAAGCTAACAGTTGAGGTATGTGGAAATACAAGGTTATACAATATCCTTGAAAGAAAAATCTTAAAATGGAATCTGGTTGTTTTCTTAAGACAAGAAAAAGTCAAACTGATCATGTCTGAAAAGCAACAATATAAAAAAACAGTTTGCTAGAAATACAGGATTTCATTTGTAAAATAAATGTATGCCAAATTATTTTTATATTTTTCCTTATTTGACCAGTGTCTATTCTGAGCTCAGTGTTATGCATAACTTGGTGCCCATGAATGCGTTTGGGCTTCTCTTGGATAAGGGCTGTGTGGGATTTTGAAAAATAGTCTGCCAAGCAATGTATCATGAATCCTAATTGTTTTAGAAAACAGTTGTTCTTTTTCTTCAGCAAATACTGTTGTATCCACACTATTAACATAGATATGTATAGTCGTTTTGAAAATCATTCTCAGTTTGAAGAATTCTAATGTTTCATGCAGTGATTATGCAAAAGTCTCATGTATAAGCAATACCGATGTTACTGGAAGTGCCTCATACAGAGTCCAAATATAGCAGATCAAATCAAAACTGTGCTACATCTTAAGCAACTGTTGACCCATTTCCATATCAAATTGGTTTCTGTCATAGAAGACTTTGCTTTTTCTTTTAGAGATATTTACTTGTGCTGCACTAGCTCAAGCACAGTAACAGCACATTTTATTCTAAGGTCATTTAATAATTGGTCAGTTGGTTTTTAACTCGGTTTATTAACAACTTTCTGTTGAAGAGAACGTCCTAATGAAAGGTTTGTTCCTACTCTGTAATATGTGAATGTGCCACTGGCTCCTGTGGAATCAGTCGCCATGATTCAGCACATGCAGAGAGCCGGTGCTAGGTGCTATGCCATGTGCAGGGTGCCTACCAGTTGGCTAAGGTCTAACTTAAATAAACTGTGGGGAGGGAATTCTATTTTAAAGATTTCACTTTGTCCCTTGTCCTACCTTTTTTTTTTTTTTTTTTTTTTTTTTACAGTGGGGTGAACTGCAGAATTAATAGACTGTGGTATATTGGTAAAATTTCAGAGATTGCTATAAATACCTAGAGTAGGAGGAAGGTGAGTTGTTAGCAGTGTAACTTCTTTGTGCCACTTTGTTAGAACATAATCAGTATCTTAATATAGATTTATTTTTTTGGGTTCTAATGATACATTCCTTTTGCTGGGGAGAGGATGGGGAAAATGTACTACTTCTGTTGTTCTGGCATGAACTGCCGTTCCCTGCTGTGGCTCCTGGAGCCTGCCTGGGCAGCAGTAGCCACTCTAGGGGGGCTTGCTGCCAGACCCTGCTTTGGCGGTGGCTGCGGGTGCGCTGCGGGGCGGTTTTAGCCACTCTAGGGGGGCTTGCTGCCAGACCCTGCTTTGGCTGCTGCTGTCTTTGGTAGACATGTGCCATTGTGTGTGAACATTAATGTAGGTGATGCTGCTGGATAGTAAATCTCAGACCTGTGTAATATTTTAAGGTGGGATTTATTTCTCTCCCCAGAAATGCGTAGCCCAGGCTGCAGACAGCAGGCCAGCTGGGACCGCCACGGGCCTGCAAGTGCCTGTGCTTTATGTAATCTGTTATGTTGTATACTATCATGTCATGCCTAAGAAATTAATAACATAATATCAACAATATTTGAACATTTTGACTTCAAAATTTCAAATAAGTTTGCTTTTTTCTAATGATCTATTTTTTTTTTATTTTTATGTGTGCTGTTATCTAAAATATAAGCTTAATTCACAGTATAAATATTATAGAAAATAATACTACTTGAAGTATAAAGTGGGCGATTGTTTAGGTGATTTTGATACCTTAACAGCAGTTGTGTGATGAAATCATACTGTTTTGTTTTTTTTTGTCATCATTTATATAGATGATTCAAATGTGCAAGGATATAATTTGTAAACTTATTTGTACTTTTGTAGTCTTTCCTTTGAAATCTGGGTTTTAGTCACTTGAGAGAGCAGTGCTGCTAACATCAGGGTTTTCACTAAAACCTAAACCTCTTTTCTGAAGGCATGGCTTTACTTGTCACGTCTCGAAAGATGTTTCTGATCTCTGTTAGCAGAATCTACTGTCTTCCTCTCTAAACTCAAGATCAGTATGTCAAATATAGAAGCACCAAACGTGCGGTCTTAGATGTCATGTCAAAGATGATGCCCTCAGAAAGCATAGCTGTTGCCATTACGACCAGGGTGGTGTACAATATTAGCTGTCAGGCATGGGAGTCTTATATTTTGCAGAGTATGTCCTGATGGCAGAACTAGCCTAGTTCTTATCCTGCGTAGCAGGCAGGTTACAGCCTGCTCCAGCCACCTGGGAGCTCCTGGTCCTCAGTGGTTCTGAGCTCTATGTCCTCCACCTCTGTATGTAGGGGACCTCCAGGAGCATGAGGTTGTTCAGGGACTGATGACCAGTGAGACAAGCTGTTTGTTTTGACAATGATCTGTAATGAAATATTTTCACATCAGAGAACACAGATTTTATGAAAATGGCATTTTTTTTAATGGAGGTTTGGCATTTTTAATGGAGATCGTTTGAAAAAGCAAGAAAAGTCCAGAAACTTAGCTGATTCCTAGGGAGTTCCTTGCCAGCCTGGTATTCCAACTTCCACCTTTTTGGTAAGCTGTGTATCAGGCTGATCTCACAACTGGACAGTTTCAGATCTTTCTGTCTTACTGATAAGCCTCTTCAGGCTGAAGGACACAAGTTTCTTGTTGCCTTGCTCCTGTTAAAAGCCCAAGAAGCCTTGATGGAGCTCAAACACTGTGAATCTTTGAAGTTACTGTGCAAGTCAGGGCTTACCATCTCCTAGTTTTTCAGAGTAAGTGACCTATTATAATTCCCTCCACCACTGATTATCAGGCCTGTTTTAACTAAATGGTTGTGATTAATTAAATTATTGTAAATGTAGCTTTACAATGCCAAAGAAGCAAAACCCGCTTTTGTAATAGTGTTTTGAGTTGTCTCTGGCTGCAGACTGTGAAAGTGCTAGATGCATTTGAGAAATATATGGCAAATACTGGCTAAGGGAAGCCTGAATCTAGGCTTTGTTATCCCGCCTTTCATGTCTGTGAATTCCAAATCTATCTGAAAGGAGAGAAAAGCAAAACAAACCCTTTTTTAAATCTAAGTGGTATTGTCCAGCTGGAATCCTGTTACTTGTCATCAGATACAAATACTGTTTTTAGTGAACTCATCAAACTGATGGCTTTAAAAAAAATGTTCCACTGCACTTGCCAAAATTAGGAAAAAAACCCCATGTAACTGAAAATTTCTTCGGAATAAATAAAACATAGCTGCTATTAGCATTTAGCTTTGTATATGATAAAAAGCTTTTGTATTCATGTTTGGTGATGATGCAACTTCGAGTCATTCTTAAATCAGAGACATGGGTCTGAATCACAGCTAAATAAGTCACTTTTTTTTTTTCTTCAAGGATCTTCAGTGTGGGTTTGTTCAATGAAACTGAATATGCCACATTAGAGCACAAGCAGATGATTACCAACAATGTTTATTGATGCTACCACTAAGAGAAAATGGCAGACTGATATAAAATAAAGAGACTTAGCAGATGGGATATTGGCATTTGAATTGGTTAAAATAGATTACTCATTTTACCCCAAACCTGCCCTTTTATGAACACTGCAGTATTGTTGCTTGTTGACGTACTGTAAATCATATTAATCCTTATAAAATTAATTCCCACTGCAGACCCAGATTATTTATTATACATATGCAAATAATATTTTATCAGGGAAATCTAAAGCAAATGGTTCCTTGTTAGGGCTCCTGTCAGCAAAGACTTTTAGACATAAGCTGCTAGCATAGAAAGTTGGATTAAGAAATATCTACAGTTTCTAGGCATCCCCTCACTATAAAACCAGCAAAAACAGACCTGCAAACATAATTGGACACGTGGCTCTAATTAAATCAATGGGAATCAGAAGCAATATCAAATAGTCTGCCTTGTGCTAAACCCTTGTGACTGAAGAGTGCTGGGAACCACATGAGTCTGTAGATGCATTGAGAAAGCCCAGCTATGGGGTAGAGCTGTGACTTGCCTCGGGTCTGGTAAAACAAAACACAGGACCAGAATGGGCATAGGATAAGTGTAAGAACTTTGTGGAATTTAGGCTATCTGAATCTGGATCTAGGTGCCTAAATAAGGCTGCGAAGTCTTGGTCATGGTAACTCTCAAAGACTCCAGCCTAATGCGAGGAGGCACGTAATGTTTAATTAGCTCTGTGGTTTTAACACGGAGCATTTTGTGCTGTGTGTATGCAGCAAGCTCTGTAGGGGCTGTGTTAATGATTGGCAACCCTTTATCATCCGTCAAGGCATCTTCTTTACATGTAGGTCACTGAAACTGTCCTGACTTGCCAATAGCTGCTCTGGTGGCTTTTTGCACTGGATATAGTTCTTGATGTGTTTGAATTAACAGTGACCCTTTAGTATCCAGGATGATTCATCACAATTGCCAATGCATATTTATAGCAGCAAAAATTCATTCAGTGCTAGTCAAGGAAATCATGTGTGAATTTAAGTCCAGTTGGCAAGGTAGTACAGTATCTGAAATGTTGGCTGTGCTGCAGCTGTCATTCTATGCCAATCTATTCTATCATACAGTAAGCAGGTGGCTCACACATATTGTTTTTACTACATATCATTTTAATTTTGCAATGTCTCACTGAAATAGGAAATGTGTCCTACTGATTTCAGTAAGATTTTCTTTATTGAAGCCAGGAGATCATGTTAATAACATGCAGCAATTTACAGTGTAGTTGGAGTAATACAGCAGCTGGTGAACCTGTTTATTCCCTATGGCTGTAGTTGTAGTTCAGTTGTAAATGTAGCTAATTAACTTTTTTTTCATTAGGGATTTTACATAAATCCAAGCAGAAAAGAGTAGAAGCTCCAAACAGTTTGTGTTCTTTCAGCACCCTTTTGTGATGCCATGCTGCAGCAACCCATTTCCTCTGGCTCTGAGGGTTGTCCTCAGGCCAGCCAAGGGGCACTCTGTATTTCTGAAATTCAAATTTTTTTGAGGGCTTCATCTGCTGAAGGAATTGTTTTTATTGCAATGTTACATGCTAGCTGCTCTGTGTAATAATTGTACCTTGATGTATTATAAATAAGAATTTTCACAATACAGCCCTTTGGTGGTTTTCCACTCATCAGAATTAGTGTTTGTGTAGGTCAGGTGAGGCTGGCAGGACAGGGAGTGACAGTGCCCAACTATGGACAGTTTTAGCATGCCTGTGTAAAATGTGGTCTTTGTTTCTGTTATTTGATGATTTTCTTGTCTTCCTTAATTCTCAGTATATTTCTTAACTTCATCTTTTCGGGCTGGGCAAACTATGTTTTCTTTCACAATAAGCAGTATCTCCTACGCAGTTCTTGTTCTCATTTATGTTTTTAAATTTTTTGACATTTATTGGCCCAGAAGGATATCTTGCTTGGTCTGTTCCTAACTCCTGTTCATATTAGGGAAAGCTCTCAAGTTATTTCTTTTTGTGGGAACTATTGTTGATAGAACTGATAACATATTATCTTTTCCTCGTTGAGTTATTTGCCTTGCAATTTCAAAACACATTGATAGCAGAACCTTTATCTGGGCAAGATGTTTCAAAGGTGTGTTCTCAACCACCAAAAAATCACTCAAAAGTAACAACAATTATTAATGAGAATCAGGAAGGGGAAAGAGAGAGAATAAAAGAATGTAGTGCATAGGACTACTTTTCATCCCTTAGGCTGTAATGTCTCTAAATTAAAGATCTGCATTCCAGTGAAGATGAGTTTTTTCCCCAGGTGAGCCAAACGACGGTGACAGCCTACTTGACTCCTCGTAATAGCTTGTTTCATTGTTCTATTCTCTTTGCGTTGATTTTGTCCTTCTTGCAAGTATTTGCTGAATGTCTCTTCTTGCTCCCTCTGATTTTGTCTAGTCTTCTGTGTCCTGCAAACTTCTTTCACTGTCTCTTCCTCTCTGCTTTTGATTTCTTTACTGATGGCCGTGACAGTTTACCAGTTCATGTATCCTTCATTTCATGCTGAACATCCAGTTCCTCTGACAACCCCACTGTGACTTTTATGCTTTTCCAGAATTGAATTATTGAGGCTGAAGATGGGATCAAGTGAAGGATGAACATCTTCCATTATTCTAAAACAGAGTTATTTTTCACAAAGTAATAAACTGTTCTACTGCGTATCATGCTACTGGTGGCTCTAGTAGAGCAGCTCCCTGCAGTTGTGTCATTTGAACACTAAGTGGCACTAAAGCCCATGTCACTGACAAAACGAAGTATTCAAAATAGGGTCTTTAGCTCAGCAAGGTGTAAACGACTAGGTAACATATGAGAGGGTTTTTGAATGGCTGGGAAGAGAGATTTTATAAATGCAATGCCTATTCCAGTTTTGCATGTTTTGGACATGTTGCCTCTCCAGTTATTTTTGAGAAGAAATTTATCTTATTTTTGCAAGGGATCTTTCTGAAACCATTAAAGAATTCTTTTGACCATTATATTAACTTTGCTGCAAGCAAGTTCAATATATTAAAGCCATTTTTCTGGAAGTCTTATATCAGTGTGAAGATCAAACATTTTTCTCGGTTTGTTTAGCTCACAGAAGGAATGAAGAAATGCTCAGCGCTGCAAGTGCTGTTCCTGAACAGATTTTGTATCATTTCTAAAAACTATTTGGGGGCAGTAATGAATGTTTTGCAATATCCCATTGTTCTGGTGAAATTTTGTACAATATGTAGTTAGTTGAGACCCAGCTCCTACTTTAGTCAAAAGGTGCGATTTGATTTGAGGCTTTTAATCTTCCTCTGAAGAAAACAGCTCTTGCTTTTACTGTAGGAACACAGGTTTTGTTACTAGTTCATTACATGAATGTTACATTCAGTTTTCTTAAGAGTTCAATGTCATCCGTGCTTTACTTGAAGAAAACACTTGGGACTTGACCTTAGACAGCTGCACTTTGTGTTGGACAATTTTTACTGGCGCTTGTGTCTGGGACATATTTGGCACATTGCCGTCAATCATTGTGCTGAGGACAAAACCGTACTCCTGGCTCTGACCTGAAATGTTAGAAGTAGAGCTGCAATATGTGCTTAAAAGTGAAACTCTGGGGAAACCCACCAATTTCAGGCATAGAGAGGTGTTCCTGTTTCAAAGTGTGACTTAGGTGCAGTAAATGCATCAGACAAATGAAGCTAACTATAAAAATGACTTCAATTCCTCTCC
>NW_008627950.1:0-7132 GCF_000691845.1 Merops nubicus | reverse complement strand
TACATCACTGCAGCCTTTGAAACTTATTTAATCTCAGTGCACTAAATAAATTTCTGAGTTTCCCATAGAATCGGATATGGCTTTTAATCCTTTCTGGAGAGTGACAGGACTCGTGGTACTATCAGCATCTTCTTTTTTTTCCTACTTGATTAAATTTATTCCATCATTGTATTGTGTCTACAAGTGGCATGCCCTATTTATTTAGTCACTAATCAGATTGTGCATTACTAATTGGAATAGTACATTATTTCTCTTCACAGCTGGCAGATGGTTGTTAGGTGCAGAAGGATTTTAAGTGGGCGGGGGGGAGTTTAGTGGCAGGCATTACTTTTTGCCACCTTTCATCTGTGCACTGCGACACTGTCTCGCCTCTTTACACCGCTTTGAGGCAAGTAAGAATGTCTTCCAGTTATGTGAAACTGAGCCAGCTGGACAAAGTCTGGCATCACCTGGAAAAGTTAATAGTTTCCATAACAATGTACCTACACCTAGAGGAGTAGGTACATTCATGTCTTAACTTCATGTCCAAGCACAGGTTCACGTGGATTTGTAATTGTAAGAGGCTACTGTCTTCTGAGCTGATTTTCATCAGAGAAGGGTAAATCAGCTTTAATCTATCACAGGGTCTTTCAACTCTGTGGTTTGCAGTAACTTTCTCACTAGCTCTGTATTTGAGATATAGGAAGTTGAGACTTCAGAATTTTGATAAGACTTATACTTGTTTCCCACATCTGAACGTTGTTCAGCAGTGTGGTAAAGGGCCTTCTTCAAGGTGACCACCTTTCTTACAGTGTCCGGCCACTAGCTAGCAAGTGTAATAAGCAAAACCAGTCAACAATATATTTTCTGTAGAAAGCATCCCATAGTAGTGCATTGGAAGAAGAACATTTAATAATTTGATGCTTTGCATTCATGCACCACAAAGATTCCATTTTGCTGGGATGAAGAGAGAACCAAATATGTATAGAAAGTGAGAATTATATATGTATAAATGAATATAAAAATTATTTTAGCTGTATGGTCCCCGTTAAACAGGGGGTCTGGATCTTAGAGGGATGCCAGAGAGGGTTACTATTTTAATGTTACTCTCTAGATTAAGCTTCAGGATCAATTATATATGATGGAAAAAAGAATTAATATGTTAATTAATATGTTCTTAATGCATGACAGTTATTGCATCCCTATTAAAAATGGGAATACTTCTGATGTTTGCTTCTTCTACAGTGGTAGATGAGAGTTACTGCAAGGAGCCTTATGTCAAGTGTTCTGATGAACTCATCAGGACTCCATCTGTGGTTACACAATTAACATATTCTTGTAGCTCTGTGTGTCATGCTTTGTGTATGGAGTTTTGGACAAATGTGGAATTGCCTTTTCACATGACTGTAAGGCTCTATGCTCTAAGGCTTGTGGTTCTGCAAAGTTACCCAAAGCTGCGCAAAATACATTTTGCAAATTTGGACGAGCTGTACTTGTGATGTAATCACTATTGTTTTGAACGACCATAGATGGTGGCAATATCCCTTGTGTCTCAGAGGTTCTTCATGTGTTTTCTACAGATGAAATTTGGAAGCTGAATTCTTTCTTTCCTGGCAGCAAATTCTGCAAATTCATCAGTAACTGGAGAATCTTCTTTAACTTTCTTATATTTAATATCCCCAAGCAGGTATTGACCGTTCCACAGTGTGACAAGTCTTCTCATATTTAACCTAGCCTGCCGATACATTTCATTCCTAAATAGTTTTTCCAGGAAAATGTGTAATTTATTACAGATATTTCACAAGGAAGAGAAAAATGTCTCCCATTAAATATTTTTTTTACTGCCTCTAAGCATTAAATGATATAATTTTGTGATTTATGGTAGCCTTGTGACATAGACAAACAGCAGCAATCAGCTAAGGTGAAAATGTACTCTTCTCACTTGAGGGTTTGTGCATGACCTAAAACGAAATAGCAGAACTTGTGATAGTAGTACTCACAAGGGTGTCTGGTACTAGATTTCCCTTTTGAGATCTAGGCTTTTGAGATACAAGCTTTTCCCGTTTTCATTACTAGAAAATGTTTGAACTTTGTTATAAAAATCTAGTATTAAATACAGTATTAATAATCACGTATCATTACATTCTGACAATTTTTCTCATTGCGGGGGAAATAGCAAAGCTTCCATGCTGAATTTGTTAAATCTCCTTTAATTAATTTTTGAAATTTTTGAAGATGGCCTACAGAATCACATGGAAATGAAAAGGTGTGATCTTCATTTTGTTTGCTCCTTTTGAATGATCTCAAAATATAAAGCATCCCAAAAGATCTTACAGGGAGGAGCTCCTCAGTTATGCTCAGAATATTTTACATCTGTTAGGCTTTCATAGTTATTTTTAGTCAAATGGAAATTAGACTCCCTATACTGCCATTTATTGCAGAGGACAATGGCTATTAAACAAACTTGCAGCATACTTGGTGCTACCACAATTCTGCTGCCAGCATTATCATAGCTTAGTAATTTAGGCATGGCTCAGATATGAACATGTGTGCTGCAGCAGTACAAATATAGATATATTCTCTGAAATAGTATATATTTTATTATGTTTCTTGGTGCTATCTCCAAGGCTAGGAGCATTAACATGCAGAAAAGTGCTCTTTCCCCTAAACAGGTTAACTTCCTGAATACATTTCAAGTGACTTAACATGTTTCAGTTGTGTAGCTGTAGCTTGGGCTGAGGATGGGAGAGAAATTGAAGTCTGTGTGGAGAGGAAACAGCTCCCTCAGTGTGGTGGGAAAGAATTACTTCTGAACTTGTAATCTTTTCACTAACTCTGGCAAGAGGCAGCAAAATTCAAATAAAATGTAGTTTTACCAAAGTGGGCCAGCTGTGACGCCCAGACGTTTGAGATAGGAACTTCTTACAGCTGAGACATGTAGTGTTATCCTGATAACCATCGGTTCCTGGGGTAGGGCAGAGCAATTTGTTCTCTTGAAAAGACTGTGGCCCCTATGCACTTTCCATTCTCTCTGTTTTGAGTGCTTCATGGGGTACCTGGGACAAGCCCTTTGCTCTTGGTGTCCCACCTGTTTCTGCTGCAGCATACTATTGCTTCCCCATGTCATAGTTTCCTCTTTGTGGGAACCAGGGCTCTGGAGGAGAAACAGTATGATGGTCTTATTTTGATATGGATAAGTCAGAGTGGGAACCATGGGAAATGAGAAGCATTTTTTGGTCCTTTAAACAGTTTAGATGTTAGTGTCCTACAGTCTTAACTTGTTTGAGATGTTGAGCACAATTTATGACATAATTTTAGTCACAGTTTTAATTGGTCCATCACCGTCTTCAAGACATGCAACCTGATGGCAACATCAAATTATGCATCAGTGCCCCAAGGTACATTTGCAGCAGTGCAGTTCAGTCGGTGCCATATTTACATGTGATGCTTCAGGTGATCCTGATAAGGTCACACTTTAATGTGTTTTCATGTGTGCACTGAGAATATGAGAGGAATTCTGGGGCTTTGGCAGCTTCTGGTCATGCCAGCAGGCGGTAAGACATTTTACCTGTGCCAATGTGTTGACAGTTCTTTAGGAACAGGCAATGATTCCTCAGACCAGATCACTAGTTCAGATGTGGCTGGGCATAGCTCTTATAAATCTGCAAATAATGTGAGTTTTGCAGAAATGGCAAAGAGATTACATGTACTAAATGGCTTGTCTTTTTTTTTTTTTTTTTTGTCTCTTGACGGGCTTAAAGACCCTATAAATAGGTGAGATAATGAAACCATACACTCCCTGTATTAGAGATCCACCAAAATGCACATAAGATTTTTTTTTTCTGACAACTCTTATCAGAGTTCTCTACTGCTCTGATGAGAGTTTATGCAAATAATTTTATCTGTGTATTTAATATTACAAGTAGATTTCCTCTAATATTGCTATGTTAGTACTTCTCAGTTTTCTCTTTATACCTGGAATTTTAGTCATGTGTTTTTGTTTTTCATCTTGAGGAGGAAAGTAGAATTCTATTAGAGCTTATTTTTTGCTTCATTTTCCAAGTTTTGAGCTCAGTTGTGCAGTTGGTATGTTTAACTTTGGTCAAAATTGGACAAAAAGTGGAATTTGGAATTTATGCTGATCTTTATGTGTAATGCAGAACACCTTGGGGTGTTACTCTGACAGTGTTAGACATGTCAAATGTGGCTATTGGTATCTAAGCAATTTGTGTGAAATATTTTTGAAGTTGTTGGAGAAGAACAGATACTCCTAGATCATGATTCACCTTGAGTGTTTACCTTAGGGTGGGGTGAGTTATACCTGAGAAATGCCTTTTTATCTCTATAAACTATAAAATGAGTCTAGATTGCTTATGGAAATTTAGGCTGTCAATGCTGTACATACATAATTTGAACTGACTCTAGTTTGTTGATCTTCCTTTGTGTACTGGGGTCCCCAAGCCAGAACCATGTTATTTCAGATGTGGCTTTGCGAGTGCCGAGCAGAGAGGAATAATCACATTCCTATACCTGCTGGCTGTGATCTTGCTAATACAGCCCATAGAGTTGACTCATCCCAGGTCCAGAACACAGCATTTCTTGTTAAACTTTGTAAGGTTTCTATTGCTTCGCTCCTCCAGTTTGCTGAGATCTTCATGAATGGCTGCCCGGTCCTCAAGTGTACCAAACACTTGTCTCAGCTAGATGCCTCTCCATGGGCTTCAGGAGGCCTCATTCTGTCCTGTCATGTGGGTCATCAATATTAAACACACTTGAGGCACTAGACAGGATCAGCCCCCAAACTGACTGGCAGGAGATGGGCAACTCTTGTAGCTAGCTACAGTTAAATTTTGAACCATTGACCAATAACCTTTGGGCCAGAAGGCCCATCTAGCTTCTCACTGACTTTGTGATTAACCCATCCAGTTTATACCTCCACAGTTCCCCTGTAAGGCTGTTATGGGGGGACTGCATTGAAGGCCTTGCTAATGACAGTGCTTCTCTTACCCATAAACACGGACATTTCATTCTGGAAGACAACCAGGTTGGTTAGGCCAATCATGCTTGGTTTAGTTCTGAGCTTTAGGACAAATGCTTTGAACTTTAGTTGCAGCTTACAGAACATATGTCATTAAAAATTGTGTATTGGGATTCCCAATATATTTTTATATTAGTGTCACTGGTATCAAACATGATGAATCGGGACTCTACCGTATACTCTGTAGTCTTCCTAAGGGAAATCTAACGTGGTGAATTGCTTACAAAACTAAGGAATTGTTATCATTGACTTTGATGAGGCCAGTAATTCAGTAAAGATTTCACTTTTTGTGTTCTAATTACTTGTTTGTTGGAGAACGTGGATGAACTTTCTCTCTTTGCAGAAATTAAAAGCTGAAGTGAAATGTGTTTCTCTTTAAAGAGAGTAGTTACTACAAAGTAGCAACTATTGCACTTTGTATGAAAGAAATAAATTGCAATTCAGTGGAAATGCTTTTCAAATCCCTGTTTTTGATTTGAGTTGGCTACCTCAGTAAGGAATGCACTTCTACATCATAAAGCCCCTTGGACTGTATTGGAGCTGTGCCAGTTTATACCAGTGGCTGGTCTTGTGAAATTGCAAGCCAGTCAGGATTCTGGATTTCAGATAAGATTTTTTTTTTTTTCCAGAGATGTAGCGTGTGGAAAAATTAGAAGGACATGTATTTTCCATTTCATTAGTAGGTCAGTTTCATTATTTTACACGCAAGAAAATTGAGAAACAGCAAATGTTTTTCCTCTATGTAGTGGTTAGAGCAGCAAAACCGACAAAGTTGGTATTTTGGAACATAGGAAGCAGTTTTAAGGCCAATGTTGTTATCTTTGTCCGTAATGTGTTACATGTGGATATAGTTCTTGTGAAAAGCCAGTAGAGAGCTAGAAGTTAGGAAAGTGCTAAAACATGCTTACAATGAACACTTCTCATGTTGTATGATTTCTAAAGTATTTACTATAAAAAATCTTGTGCATGGCTGCTCAGGCTGGAAGGAATACATGATTAGAAAATATGGTAAGAGTTATTGTTAAATCATTTTTATTTGGTATCTGAAAGTATGTTCCCAGAGGAGGAGAAAATAATGACATCTGCTATAAAAGTGATACTAGGGTCAGGTTCCTACCAAAGGTGATGGGTAGAGCAAGACCTAGATTGTCAGCTCCATAGATTACCTGTAGCACTGATTTGGCTACTGAGGAAATTCAGTGTTACATTCAATCCAGAGTGGGATTTTTATTGGAATGTTTGCAACTTTAGTAGCTTTGTTTTCAAAATTTTAATTAAGAAATTACTTTCTGTGTGTTCCCTCCCTCCCCCCCTCCCCCCTTTAGATTTGGCTTGTGTTGATTGAACTTTGTTCTGAAAACTTCAGGAGGAGGTGAGTGCTCTTTTTGTCAGGAGTAATTGATTTAACCAAAGTGGTGCTGCAGACTAGCTCTTGGGCTGCCTGCAAATCAAGGCAAGGTTGAGAATCTCAGCAGTTGGGATAATGCTTCTTACCCAAGCTCTAATGAGAAACATGGATACAATATCTCCACACCCCTCTGGTGGGGACTGTTCAGTATCTGACAAGCAGAATATATTGGAAAGTTACTGTTCTGGTTCCATGTAAAAAGGGGTTCAGGGCAGGACCCACATGGAACAAAACTATGTGCTCCCCTCCCCAACCAGCGAGAGAGAGAGAGAGAGACAGACAGAGAGACTTTGAAAAACGATTGGGAGTTAAATGAAAAATAAAGTATATTGTTTAACAGGGAACAGAAAATGAAAAAGGGAGGTAAAAAATATATACAAAGATTGGGGGAAATACAAAAGTAAATAAGATACACAAACCCCTCAGAATAGTTCCAAGGTGCCACGGAGCGAAGCACGCCCGGACCCGGAGCCACAGGGCAGGAGCGGGGCTGGCACCCACTTTCTGCCTCTTCACCAGAGTGTGGCACAGAAGGGGAGGGAATACCCGGTTCCCCCCCACCCGGGGCCCAGCCAGGTGCTGGAAGGTCACACCCCCACTCCAAGCCTCACACCACAACAGTTACTTAATAATTTTGAGAAATATATATTAGTTCATGAGGTTATATGTTCATCAGTGGCATAATTGCCACAGGAGGACAACACATC
>NW_008627949.1:48953-49203 GCF_000691845.1 Merops nubicus | reverse complement strand
CGGGAGTACTCTGTGCAGGTAGCGCAGCTCGGGCTCGGGAGGCGACCCGGCTTCTCCTAACTTTTCTGAACCTCCCATCCCGGTGCTGGGGTTTCGGGTGCTGATAACTTGCTAGGTGCGGCTGAGTTTGATTTTTCGTTCGTCCTGGAGAGCTGAGTGCTCTTCTGGTGACTGCCCTGCGAGCAGCCGCCGCTCCTCTCCGCCTCGCTGGCCGTCGGAGGCCGCCGGTGCAGCAGAGACGGCGCTCTTG
>NW_008627949.1:20032-48937 GCF_000691845.1 Merops nubicus | reverse complement strand
GGCTCGTTTGCTCTCTCCCGCTGTGATGCCCGGGAGCTGCGGTCTGTCATTCTGAAAGTCGGAAAAGCCTTTTAATGGAGATTCTCTGGTGACAGCCATAGATTTAAGTGGGGTTTTACTCGATTCCACTAGGTCTTCCATGAGTAAGAGTGAAAAAGCTGTTCCCTGCTCTGTTTTGCTTCTAGCCTCGCAGTTTGTCTTTTAGTTAGGAGTGGAATTACTGATTAATTGTGCTGGAAAAAGTAATTTTTAGCTCATAAATGAGGGCTTTTCTCTACGATGAGTTTATTCTGGAACAAGCTGCAAAGTACATTGATGTTACAGTAGCTGATCCAGAAGAGGTTTCCACGTAGCCATTGTTCCACAGTAGCAATTCCAGACAATTTCTGCATGAAGAACAGTCCTAAAAGTTATTGCTTGCTTTTGTGCTAGATTTTTTTTTGCATATCCCTCTCGCCACCATTTTCCTCTGGACTTTGTTGACCTGATGACTCTGAGCTTACAGCATTATTCTGTGCACAGGAGGATCAGTGATGTGTTTTACTTCCTTGGTCCTTTAAAAAAAAAAAAAAAAAAAAAAGCCATTTGTGCGAGGCAGGACTCGTTTTTCTGGACTTACTGAAGTGGAAGAAAAAGGATATGACTGAGAAAATGACACACCAGAGAGATGCACACAAACATCCCGGCCTCGCTGTTTACTTTCCTCTCCTGCTTGGCGGGAGGGTGACGGCGTTGCTGCAACGTTGCATCCCCCCGCGGCTGCCAGCAGGGTCAGCACACGCCCGGGCTCTCCGTTACCATCTCCCTTTCCGTGGAGACGCTAACGTCGCTGCTTAGGGCTGCGGGAGATGCTCAGATAGCACTGCCTGCAACTGCAAGGCAGGGAAACTAGTTCATGCACCAGCTGGCAGAGGGGATGGGGTCTGTGTGGTCCAAAGGAGCAAGCCCAAGCAAGCAGGGGTGATAAATCAGCTTGGAAACAGCCTGAGGTAGGTGGGCATGTCCCCAAAATGTGCAGAGCAGTGGGTGCAGTTGGAGCTGCGGAGCTACTGATTTTAATGTTCGTGAGGACAGCAGGCTGTTCCCCCTCTGAGCATGGGTTAAATTTCTTTAGGATAAAGCCATTCTCTCAGTGTTGAGTGGCTGAGTCAATTTTTAAATATATTCTCTACAAAGAGTAGCCTTTGTACTGCCCATGTTGGACTTCATTGCTGCACTGGCCTGTCTGTCAAGAGGAAGAGATGCCACGAGCATCCAGGGCTGTGGAAGAGGCCAGTCCCCTTTCTATTTGAAATATGCCAAGTGTACTCAAGGAGCTATATGTAGAAAGCAAGAAAGGGCCATTTTAAAGGGCAGCACTGCCCTAAAGGTGATTAAAGCTCCTGTACTTCTTTAGCAGGATAGCTCTTCAGTGCACTGGAGGTGTTTGTAAGTAGACGGTGCCTGTCAGGAGAGCATTAAAATCCTCTTTCCTGTTCACTGGACATGCAGATCTGTGGTCTCTATTTGCAAGATGACGCATATTTGGGGATTAGCAGATGGTGCCTTGATGGTACCACTAATGGGGCTTTTGGTGACACTTATCTTTGCTTCAGTAATAGTAGGATTCGTGCAGTCTGTGCGAACTTGAGGGCATTTCTTAGGTGTTAGAGGGGATTGCAGTGTTTTGGTAACACAGATTGCTCCTCATTCAGCCGGTGGTCATTTCTGAAGGTCCAGGTTACCAGTCATAGAAGATAAGCCCTTGCTAACCTATGTATATCTGTTTTGCTATTGAGGCTTAGCAACACAAAATTCTCACACATAAATTAACTGGTTTGGGTTTCTGCTACAAATGTATTCTATGTGCCACATTGCACTAGCAGAAAATTCTGTGTGTGCCTCTTCTGCTGCGGAAAATATGTGTGTGTGTGTGTGTGTATACAGATATATGTACAGCCTCAATCCCTTCAGCTTTTGATAACAAAAATAGCAGCAAAATCTTTCCTTCCCTCAAGGCAAGCGATAACCTTCTCTGTGATTTTCAGAGGAGTCCTTGCTCTGCAGGCAGCACCGATCGCTTCCCCCCGTGTCCCCAGCGTTACGCTCCAAGTGCTGCCGGCTGCCCCTGCCCTTCCCACGCCGCCTGCCACTGTCACCCCAGGAATTCACTCACGACAAAGGAAATGGGACTTGTCAGCTGAATAAACACCCTTCCCCTGCAGAGACATACGGGCTACTTCATCCTCGCCGTCACCCTCTGCGTGGGCTGCTCAGACAGCCAGAGTGAGATGTTTTGAGCTCCACTGACCGAGTTCCTCTTTCGCAGGTGTTTGACCCGCACGACCTGTACACTGGAGAGCAGTTCTCCAAGGTCCTGAGCACGTTAACAGCTGTTAATAAAGCTACTGAAGGTGAGAAAAAAGGGTATTTTTCCGTCATCTTTTTAAATTGTCTTCTATGTATGCTGGGGTGGGGGGGTGGTTTTGGTTTGGTGGTTTGGGTTTTTTTTTTGTTGTTGTTTTGTAATTCTTAATTTATGCTGGAGCCTTGGCAAATTGTCCTGCCCACACTGATACCTGGTGCTGGATGGTGGGGTTAACATTTCACACTTCTACCAACTCTGGGTTTCAATGTGGTGTTTCAGAGTTGCTGTATGCACTTCTCAGAGCTAGATTATTGCTTTACACTAAGGGACCTTTGCTCAGATTTGACAGTATTAACCAATCTCAAATTAGGTCATTGTAAAGGAGCCTCGATGTAAATGAGCATGCACCTCCCAAAATGCAAATACCAGATTTTAAATAGCACATTTTAAAGCTGAGGAGATAAACAGTTCCATCTGTACAATATCTTTACTGAATGTCAAAACAAATGTCGTTGCCAGATGCTCAGTCAATTGTATTGATGTTTCTCTCTTTCCTCTCCCTGGGCCTGCGGAATAGGCTCTTGGATTTGGGAATCAAGCTGATGGCTTGTCCTGCCTCCCTGGGTGCAGGAGTGGGCTGCTGAAGGAAAGCAGATCAGCTCCTCTTGTTTCCATCCCAAGTAGGTGGCTGTTCCCCACAGGCTGCTTTAAACTGTTACTCAGTCACATAGGCTGTGGAAGGAGAAGTTCAATGGGGTAGGATGACAGGGGTGAGAGGAGCAGGGTGTCTTTTCTGAGGGGATGAGGAGCAGGTCTGCACAGAGCTGGGAAGTTTGCAGGGTAGAAAGTGTTTATGACACCCACCAAAGTACCAGGAGAAGAGTTCAATTTCCCTGTTGCACATGGCTCATTAGGCAACTGAGAGGAGAAAAATGAAAAACTCAAACCCATGATTTTCCTTTCACAGGAAGGTTTTTTCATTGGTCTACTGTATTTTGTCTAGATTGGGTTTGCAGTGGTTTTCTTGGTTGTTTCACTTCTCATTAAAGTGAACTTTTGCTTTTGGGCTCTTTTAGTACAGAAGCAGCTCAGGTATTCAGTGAAACAGCCTCATTGCTGGGACTGGACCCTCTCCTCCCTTTTACCTCTTTTATGTTCTGTTCTGGCACAAGGTTTTATAAAATCATATCTGTATAAAATACATACAATCATTTATCTAATGTATAAATATAGTATAAGTTTTCATGTATGTATTATATCAATAGCAACATATAAAAATAATATAGGATGTATAATAGTGCTACATATAATGTATAATAGTAGTATATATATGTACACATACTTGTGCATGTGTGTATAATGCTGCTCTGAAGAAATCCAGGTTCTTAGGCTGCCTTTGTGCAAGGCTCAGGACAGGACTTTGCTGGGGAGTAGTTTCTCTCACGTTACCAACGGGGTGACAGGGAAGTGGTGATCCTCTTGGTTTCATGGCAAACATCTGTTTGAACATACGCTTTCTCCGCTTAAATGTTAAAAGCGCAATGCCTGTGATATAATTAACTGCTCAGGCAGAGAGCACCCTTGGGAAAAGTACAGGGTAAAATAAATACATGTCTAAAACGTTTGCTTTTTGGTGGCTTGGCCAAGTTCCTGAGAAGCAGGAGCCTGCGTCCTACAAACTGCCACTGCAGCTGGTCTGGTTTGTCCATCTGGCCAGAGGCAAAGGGCTGGGGCATCAGGACAAACCTGGTACCAGCTCCTGCAGTTCCTGCTGTGGCCGGGGCTCCAGCATGCCTGCACATCCCCACACCCTTGTTGGAGGCAGAGGGAAGTAGGTGATAGCTAAGGAAACACCGTGGGAATGTGTTTCTGAGGATCCGTTTGAAGCCCAGATCCTTGTGTCTTTGTGGATCTTGTTATACAAATAACTAGAGGCATCATTTGTAGCAGATAAACTCAGAGTTCAGCAGCTGTCCATCAGCTACCAGCAATACAGAGCTTGATGCTTTTATCTGGAAGAGAGGGCAGGGGAGGAAAACCAGCTGTGCTGGATCAGGCGAGGCTCATCTGCCAAAAATAGTGTAGGAATGTGAGCAGAAACCCCAGCTATTTTAACCATAGTTTGAGCAACATACGGCAGCAGTGTTCCATGCTGGACCAGGCATAAAATAGGATGCTGCCATGATGTAACATAAATGATACACTTCCCTGCCAAACTGTCAAAGTCAGTTTTGCATTTGTTTCTAGGTTGCTGCAGATATTTATAAAAGCTTTGGAAGATTGGGAGGGGCAGGGAAAAGCATAAAATCTACAGGGAGCGAGTCATTTCCGTGGACCGTTGCTGGTGGCTTGAATGAGCAGAGAAGCCTGGACTCGTGGTTTACACCCTCCCTGTTTGGAAGGAATCAGGGGAAGAACATCTCACACTGGCATTCGGCCACCCCTCTTGGCCTGTGAGTTGCTGGGAGCTGCTGAAACCACACCTGCTCAAATATCAGGATGCTTCAGAGGAAAAAAACCACTGTGTTTGCTAAGTGGGTTTTCTATGCAGAGGGGTTTTGCTGTTGCTGCAGCCCAGGGAGTTGGGAATTTATCATGTGGCCATCAGGCAGTTGTGTAACAGCAGGGCAAAGGAGAGAACCAACTCACTGACAGCACACGAGATTTACCATGAATATTGGAGTGTGGACTGGGAGGACCAGTGGGTGGACATGGTGTGGTATGGTTGGGGGTCTGTAAGGCAGCTGCACCTGGAAGTTGTGGTCACGGATCTGGCCCCTGTTGTGCAAGGCAGTGGAGAAACACAAAGCAAATCCTTCCTCCAAGAGCTGAGGGTTTATGTTACTCCGGGTCCAACTTAAGGATGAGGTGTTTTCCTATTCAAACAACAATCCTCTGAGGAGAATAAAAGCCCAGCTGAGTTCCTGTAACTCCCAACAAACTTCCCCTTTGGAATGATTTTTCCATGTTGACATTTGGACTGGAGGAGAACAGGGGAACAGCAACCTTTGTGTTTTCTGATTCCTGCACACGCTCGACAGCTTGATCACCCTCTCCTCTTGATCACCCTCTCCTCTTGCAATGTTTTCAAAGAAGGAATTCCAAACATTTTCCAGGGGTCTTGCACACCCAGCAAAGTGACACCTGCAGACCACAGACTACTCTCCTCTGTCCTCTTTTGGAGGTCCATGGGCATGTTAGGTCTACACTGCAGGGGGAAACAACAGCTCTGGGATACAGAAATGTTCTTAAACCCTAAAGGAAGCTAGAAAACTCAAAAGTACTTCACAGTTTACTGAAATGATAATGTCTGCTGTTGCTTCATGTGAGCACCATGGCATGTAGAGAGTTGGTCTGAGTGCTCCCCCACAGTGTGGTTTGAGGGTACAGTAGCAGAGAAGCACTGGGAATTACTGGGTGGCTTGGCTCCCACATTTATACCTCTCTGCAGCATCCAAGCAGGATCCTGAGGCCAAGCGCTGCCAGGTCCCACAGGAGCCAAGATTGTTCTTGGTGATGAGGCCACTGACTCAATCTCAGCATGGGGCAGTTGTGACCAGGAAACTTTTTACCCTCTAGACAGTGTTTTGGTGTCAATACAGAAACAAATCACTAATTTTGAAAAACAGATAGGTGTCAGAGCAGCAGCATTATTCCCAGCATCGGTCAAGTGGTCACAGGAACAAGCTCAGAAACTAGTTGGCAAAATGATGATCTTCAAGCATGTGAAGGAGGCAACTCTCCAAGAGCTGCTGAGGGTCTGAGCCTTTCTGTGGGCTGAGTCTCCTGGGGTTGACACTCATGTCCATACTCAATGCTATCTGAATCCCTCTCTCACATGGTAATGGCAACAGTCCACAAAGAGCAATCCAAATTGTGCCTAGCCTCTTTCAGCTGTAGAATGAACCCAGGACTCATCTAAATAGAGGAGCAATTGTGTTGTCCAGCTGCTCAGCATTCTTCTCCTCTCGGCGGGGAAGCCCACGCTGCAGCTGCAGAGGTGACCTAAGAGCACTCACTTGTGAGCTAAACTAGACACACCTTCAACAATGCTTCCTGGGGTCCCAGAAACATTCCCAGCTGGGCAGTGTTGTGCTGAGGAGTATTCTGGTTTTCTACAGTTTTAAGGGAGGATATAAAAAAAGTACTGCAGTTGGATATGTGGCTTCAGAGCTGGCACAACCTAGGAGTGCCTCGGGATGCAATTCAGTTTCTTCCATCACGGAAGGGTTAACCCAGCCCAGCAAAACCATCCTCATGTTGACCAGGAGTACCCACACTGGAGATGCAGTGAACTTGCTGTCTTGCCCCGATAGATGCTCTTTCAACTGTTGTGCCCTGTTCTTATCTTCTTTACAGGCTTTACTTTTTGCTTTGCTGTGATGCAGAGGGCTGGTGGATGGTTGGGTAAAATTCAGGTGTTGTTTTTGCCTCACCAGATCAGCCACCAAAAGGGCCATGTTCACACCTATCGTCTCTTAGCTCTGCGGCTGGAGGTCCCCACGCCGACTCCAACAGCACAGCTTCAACATCAGTGAGGGTGTTAAGGAGGCAATCCAAGCCTGTGGTAACCTTTATTTAACATCTCATCAAGGGTTTGATGGCTGCAGGGATAGAGGGCTTTGTGTGGTACCCCTGGGTCGAGCATGCCAGAGGGGCTTGTTCTCTCCTGATCTCTATCACAGCTTTGCTGCCCCAGCTGGAGAGAGTCTCATGACTGCTCCAAACTGTGGTGCTCTTCTCTGTGACATGAGAAGAGCAATTCTTATCTGCTATCCATTGCACTGTGAAACTAAATTAATGATTGGGAGGGACCTTCTGGTCCTCTGGCAGGAGTGCTTACACAAAAGCAAGACATTGCTGCTTGTTATAAAGAGCAATACTGAAAAAACAGCTGTCACAACAAAGAACAATGGATTGTCTTAGTGGCTTCTGCTTTTTTTGACTATTTACTGATGTTTTTCCATGCTTTTTTCTGTAGGAGATGACCGAGAATGGCAGTCATCAGCTGGTGGTAAAGGCCAGGTTCAATTTTAAGCAGACCAATGAGGATGAACTCTCCGTTAACAAAGGAGACATTATTTATGTCACCCGGGTTGAAGAAGGGGGCTGGTGGGAAGGGACCTTGAATGGAAAAACAGGCTGGTTCCCAAGCAACTACGTCAGAGAAATCAAATCCACTGGTAAGCAAATGGCTTTCATGGGCTGATGGAATGACAGCGGCGCAGTGCGGCGTAGATCCTGGTGCCTTGGGGAAATTGCTGCTCTTTATTAAGGACTGACTGTGTCCTTAAAGCAGCAGGGCTAATGGAAGGATGAACAAGGCCAGAAGGGTGAGGCCTTCCACATGAGTTGTTTGAGAGTTGCTTCCCCCTCTTGCCCAGCACATCGTGCCTTGCTGTTGCCCTGCCATGCCCCAGCAGCATGGCTCCGGGGACGTTGCCAGGACGTCGCTGCGTGGGTCCCCTTTGTCCTGGGGAGCTGCTAGGTCCTTCCAGTGTCTGCACACAGCATTAGCTTTTTGTTAGACCTCAGCCAGGTGGTTATTTGTGTTTGGTCATTTTTGGCTGTGGTGGAATAGATGCTCATGGTTGCAGTAAGGAAAACCAACAAAAACTGTATGGCCACAGGGGACGGTCCCCCAGTTTTGTCCATAGTGACGGCTGATTTCACATAGTGCATTTTCCCCCAGATGCATCTTCTGTGATAGTGAGAAAGGAAGAGGGAGGAGATGATCCATCTGATGACATCTGCCTTTACTGAGCTTTGTCTTGAGTGTCCTTAACATTTTCTGCGCTGTGATTTGACCCAGATGTGGAGTGGTGGTGACATGAAGCATGCCCCTGGCTAACTGCCCCATAGCCACGTATCCACTCAAGCAGCTCACCACATTGTGCTTCTGAGGTCATTCTGTGACAGTGGACTTGTTTTTTTTACAAAATCCAACTAATTCCTTAATGTGCATTGAGGACTTACCCTAGACAGAGAACTGTTGTGTGTTCAGTGCTGGTTCTGTGGCTCAGGATCAGCCCTGGCCTCAAACTGGGAGACATCAGCAGTGGTTTGCAAAGTGTACAACTCCTGTTAGACACCCGTGCTCCAACACTTGCAAGCAAAAAAAGCAAAGGAGGGAAGAATAAAATTAATGAGTGCTCAGAATTAGGCCAGTTTTTATTTAATTCAAACTGAAAAAGTCATTGTTAGGATATCTCATCATCCTCAGGGAAAGGATGTCTGAGCTGGAGCAGGACGTTGCAGCAGAGACTGAAGGTTTGTCTGGCACAACCCAGGAATCTCTAATTAAGACAGTGAGTAGAGAAGAGAAATGCTTTATAAAAAGGAGAGCAAACTTGAGCCCTGTGGGGAAAATGGGATGGGAGCTGCACGAGGTAACAGCACCTCACTGAAGCGAGGGGTCAGTCTCCCATTGATCCTGATGTAGGAGCCCACCAGATGGATCTGCAGAGTTTTCCCTCCAGATCCTCCCTCCAGCCCCCATTTCATGTGGGAGGAGGGTTCATTCCCCTGGTCTCTGCTGGCTCAGGACACGTATTGCAAGTGATGGGTACAGGGCCCATCAGCTAACCCTCTCCTGCCCAGGACTGCCGCCTGGGGGCTGTGGTCCAGGGGGAGCCCTCGCTGCTTTCCTCACCTCCAAAGTGAGAGACTTGTCACTCTAAATGGAGGTGCTTGTTTTTCTGCAGTGTTTGTACCTCCCCTGTGTCCTAAGCTTGCCCTTTGGGTGGAAATAACTAGCTGCATGGAGCAAAGCTCCTCCAAGTCTCTAAATGAGACACGGAACTCCCGGCTGGAAGTGACAGGAACCTCTGCAGAGGCAATAATTAGACAATACATCAATTGCGGTTTCCAGGGACTGAATTTATCAATTCCAAGCTTCTCTCCTGCGATCAGTGTGAAAGTAATTGCCTTCTGTGAGCAGCTGCAGGGAGCAAGGAGACACAGGCTGCTCTGCACAGCACAGAGGCGTTTCGGCAGGAGGTGCAGCCATGTGCTGCTGGCCTGTCCCAGTCTGGAGAGGTGCCGGTCCCAGTCGGGAGGGGTAGCGGGGCAAGGACGGCAGGAATTCAGCATAGTGATTGGTGTTGGCTTCCAGTGCCTGGTGAATCACCTGGAACAAAACGCTGTGTCCAGCATTTCTGACAGACACTCAGCTTTAAACCCCAAATTTTGTGGCATGGGTGAGGCCACCCTGTAGCTCCGACCAGTGCCAGACATGGGCCTGCTGCCAGGGGTTTCAGAGCAAACCTGTAAGTTGCTTGGCAGAGGCTGTGCAGGGCCTGTGGTGTGACTCACTCAGCTGCCTTCCGTGTCCTGCACGCCTTTGGTTTGCTCCTGGTTTTTCTGACGCAGGCAAAGAAACCCTGCAATTGAAGTTTGATGTTCACAGGGGTGAAGTTATGTTTGCTGGACATGACGTGGCAGTGATTTCTCCTGCGGGAATAATGAAAGCTGTGCACTGTAATTTATTGATGTATTTTTTTTTATACAGATAAACCACTCTCTCCCAAAGCATTAAAAGGACTTGAAAGCACTCAGCTGACAAAGAACTATTACCCTGTGGTAAGTTTTAAAGTGCTGATCGTACATTTTAATAAGTAGCATATTATTAATCTTCTGAACTGGCTCCTTCCCTTAGAAATCACTGAAGCAATTTGTAACAATTGGGACTGTGACTCTGTGCTTAAATGCAGCTGTTGCCATTCCTGTGATTCAAGGCTGTCGAGACAGTAAACCACAAAAGGAGAGACTCAAAGTAGGTGACTGAGATAATATAGCAGAGGTGGCAGCTTTGGGGAATCAGGCACAATGTCCCCCATCCTGTGCTTGCTACTGACTGCGAGCTACTTCCCGTTGATAAAGATGGGTAGGTAATGTCCCAGCGTGAAGCAAGGGTGATTGGTGATCCCTGTCTTGGGTTTGGCTGGAGAAGTCACACTCTGAGCTGCCTGCCCAGAGCCTCTGCCAGCAGCTGCAGCCCTTGGAGAAGGGGCAGCAACCACAGCTCCCAGTCTGGCTTGTTAACTGGGCTTGGCTTTGGAGCAGCTCAGCGTGCCAGGCTGTGAACTGTGGCTGCAGAAGGGATGGAGAAACATCACCCCCTCTAACATCTTGCTACCAGAGCAGTGAGGTCTGGCAGAGGGGGACAGGGACCTTCCCACTGTCTCCAGGCTAGAGAACCCTGCGGTGTAAGAGAGTTAAAATGCCTGCATGTGAACATCCCCAGCTCTCGGTGCCGGAGGTGAAATGTGCTCTTTGGCATTTCTAAATATATTTCAAGCAAAGCAAATCAGAAACAATATGTCCAGAGAGCTGGGAACCACCTCCACCACCTCCACAGCTGATCCACACTGAGAGACTGGAGCACTAACTGGGAGTGTGCAGGCAAGGGCGTTTGCCTACCCTGCTGCCAGAGACAAACTGGCTGCTGAGGTGGATTAGCAGGACCAAACCCAACTCAGCGTGTCCTTGAAGTGGCAAGGGAGCAGTGCCCTGGCCTGAGCTGCTGCAGGAGCCGTCCTTGGTCCAGCCACTGTTGGGTTATGTTGTTGCCTGCCTTGGTGCAAAGGGTGCTCCCTGGAGGCACCCACACACCATCTGTTTGCACACCTTGGCAGCCAGTTGTGCAGGGTTAGGCCTGAGCCTCTCAGGGGTCAGGTACTAAACGTGGGTCTGGACTGTCTTCATGCTTTGCCAGAGAAGAAGGAGCAACCCTTAACACCTACTTTCCAGCCTGCTTTCCAGGCCTCCCCCAGTTTGCAAAATAAAACCCCAAAATTGGACCCCCCCCCCGAGTTTTCCTGAGCCTTCTGGGTTCTGCATTACGAAATGTCATTTATGGACTTAAAATAGACTCCCATGCTTTGCCACAGTTGGAAGCTGATGTTGCGTTCCTTTGACGAGTCACTAGTACAAAGATCTACTCAGTGCTCTGTCTCTCACCCTAGGTGTTGCAAAATATTCTGGAAACAGAACGAGATTATGCGAAGGAACTACAATCACTTCTGGGAACTTACTTAAGACCCCTCCAGTCTTATGATAAGTAAGATATAAGGGCATCTGAGATGGAGAGAACCCTGTAAAATCGACCATAGTTCATTACTTTCCTGCTTTTGAATGTTTAGGGACTGTGACTGCTCTTGTAAAGCCTCGCAGCTTCTGTGTGCACCAGAAGGAAGCCCACGTTGGGTGGGTTTCTGCTCGTCCCTGTCCCTCAGTGGCCGTGCAGGCGTCGGGCTGTGTTGGAGGTGGCCGTTTCCATCTGGTGGAGAGCTGGCTGCTACAACCCATCTGCAAGCTCGTGTGTGGCTGTCCCGGCATGCATGTCTCCTGGTGGTGTGCCTTGCATGGCTTCTCCCCCTGTAATCTGCCTTGTTGTCACTTCTCAGCCCCGAGTGGCATCTCCCAGTCGTCTCTTCACCTTGTGCATGACGACTCGTGTTCTCTGCAGTTGGATTTCTCTTGCTGAATGCAGACTGCTGCTGAGCAGGAGGCTGCTCTGTCCCTGCCCTGCGCAGCCGTCGGCACCGAGAACCTCCATGCTCAGGAGGAGCACTGCATCCAGTTCTGGTGTCCCCACCTCAAAAGGGGCATAGGTCTGTTGGAACGAGTCCAGAGGAGGCCACAGAGATGATCCAGGGGCTAGAGCATCTCTGCTCTGAGGATAGGCTGAGGGCACTGGGATTGTTCAGCCTGGAGAAGAGAAGACTCCAGGGGGACCTTATAGCTGCCTTGCAGCACCTGAAGGGAAGCTACAGGAAGGCTGGAGAGGGACTTGTCACAGGAGTGTGCGGAGACAGCACAAGGGGAAATGGTTCTAAATGGAAGGAGAGTAGGTTTAGACTGGATCTTAGGAAGAAGTTCTTCAGTATGAGGGTGGGGAGACTCTGGACTAGATTGCCCATAAAGGTTGTGGATGCCCCTCCCTGGAGGTGTTCAAGGCCAGGTTGTGGACTAGTTGCGAGGTGTCATGGGCCCTGCCCATGGCAGGGAGGTTGGGTTAGATGATCTGTAGGGTCCCTTCCAACCTAAGCCATTCTGTGATCCTGTGCTGCCATCCCCATGGCCTGAGCAATGCTGGGGTGACTGGGGAACTTTGTCAGGGCTTACCTGTGGAAATAAGCTGATGTGTTTTTCATCCGTGCTGGCCAGTGTGGCGCAAAGGCAGCACAGACCATCCTGTCCTTTATCCAGGCAGCGACAGGCAGTGTGCTGGTGCCCCTCAGATGCCTATCAATAGTTTCCCCTGGCACAGAAGACCTGGTGCAGTTAACTTAACCTCCTGCTTCTTGCTTCAGCTTCACAGTCATCTCTTCCAGTCTCTTCCACGAAGCCACACGTGGGACCAGGGTCCTTCCAGCTGAGCACGCTGTGGGCCGGGCAGCCCCACGACATCACAGGTGGAGGGCAGATGTTGAGATATTGTCCAGTCTGGAGAGATGGGAGAGTGGTGTCGTAGGGCCTTTGTATTTAAATGTATCCTCCCTTTCCCAGATCTTCTTCAGGGATATTTGAAGGTTTCTCATGCTCTCAGCCTTGTAGGCAGCAAACGGCTTAAGTGAGGGTGGTATGAAAGTGCCTCTGAGGATGCCTCTGGTGGCAGAAGCAGACACGTTAGCTTTGGCTAGGAAAAGCCCAACCTTGCTCAAGGAACAAAGCAGCCCCTACTGAGGGGCCACTCTGTAGGACTCTCCTCCCATAGGGAAACCCACAGCATGAGTCCCTGAAGACCAAGCTGTCTCTGTATCTGCACACACACCTCCTTCCTCACCCCTGGCTGAAGTCCCATCTGTCTGCATCTATTAGACAGCAAAACATCTGACAAGATTAGTGTGATTAAAATCCAATTAAGATAATCCTTGACAGCAGACATCTTTTCCGGAGGCTGTGCTCTGTAGCTCACAGATCACAGTTTTGGGTTTTTCCCATGTCTGATGGTGTATATGGGGAAAGAAAAATTCTTGGGTCTCTTTGGAAGAACCACTTACCAATACCATGGGGGTGTTCCTGAGAGCAACATGTCTTTGGTGCTAATTGGCAATTTGACTCTCTTAGGCTCAGCGCCGTGGACATCGCGTCATTGCTGGGAAATGTGGAAGAAATCTCTGCATTTCAGCAAACCCTGAACCAAGCCTTGGAAGAAGTTGCCAAGTAAGCTTGTGCCACAGCACTGAGGTTGTTAAAACTATTAAACTCTAGCTAAAAATAATAGTAAGACACGTTCATTAGTGTTCCTCCTGGCTACTGTCTTAAACTTGTTAAATATAGAGGAAAATAACAGGTAGTGCTTTGGCAAGAAGGTAGAAGAAACTGTGTTACTTCTACTGTTAAAGCTTCTGCTGAATGACAGTGTCGCTAGATCTGACATGAAAATGTACCTAGACCAAAAATGCAGCCACCTGCAAGGCAGGAGATCTGGAAGGCATGAAGATGGGGATTGCCAGGGAGCAAAGACCAAACCCTTAGAGGTGATAATTTCCCCTGGCAGACGTGTTCAGCCTTAGCCCAGCCTCTCCTTCCAAAGGGCTGAAGAGAGGTGGAGAAAAGGCTGAATATTGGAAATATATTCAGACTGGGGCTTCTCTTTCTCAGTCTCCTCTCTCATGTTCATGGGCAGCCCAGACAGTGGGACCACCCCTGTGTTGCACCCAGCTCTTTCCAGTACATCTCATCAGCTGCAGTGGGCTACAGCATCCCAGCTGCCACTCTGCTGGTGGGACAGGACAGGCTGGGTCACACCTTGTCCCGGGCTGATAACGGTTTGTGATGCTCACTGTAAGCACCACAGAAAGCCAGACCCATCTGAGGACCACCTTCTTCCTCCTCCTCAAGTGGCAGGTCTGGGTGTTTTGCTCAGCGCTGCAGCTGTGCGGTGAGCTGGGAATGTCCCTGGGCAGTGCCTGAGGGTGCTGTGGCTGCAGGGTGCAGATCAGGAGCTGGTGTGTTGGTGTCCCTAGGCTCCCGGAGAACCAGCAGCGTGTGGGAGGCTGTTTCATGAGCCTGATGCCCCAGTTCCGCTCCCTGTACCTGACCTACTGTGCCAACCACCCGTCGGCAGTCAGCGTCCTCACCCAGCACAGGTGAGCCGTGGGGGAGGAGGTGCAGCCTGAAATCCCTCCTTTAAAAAGTTACTTTTGTCATTAATACTTGCCCTGGTGTGGCTTTTGTCCTGTATTTTGACAGCAGAGCCAAGGGGTAATGTAGGAACATGTTGCTGGGAAAACTGCTGGAGCTTTGGGTTCTTCAGCACAGCCTGGCAGGCCCAGCATGGAGACCACTCGTGCTGCTTGTGTTCAGAGCTGCTCTAACAGGTCCTGCCTGCATGTAAAGGACTCTTACCTTGAGTACAACAGAGGCAGCCTCAGCCCTTGCAGTAGCACCTCCTATGATTGTCAATTGCTAAAGGACCCAGAGGTTGTTTCAGACCCACTGCTGAAGTGCTCACACACTTGCAGATGGGAGCATGTTCTCCTGTGGCACTCGTGTGGGCCACATCGTTGCAAAAGGATCATCAAGGTCCTGCAAAAGGATCATCAAAAGGTCATCAAGTCTCTTGGAGTTACCCGATTCATTAATTGAGCTGTAGTTCAGCCAAATGGTTGATTTGCAGGGTCGTTGATAGAAAGCAGTAATAACATCTTTCTTCAACATGTCCCACTTGAGTAGACACTTGAATTTATATAACGTGCTATAGACCATGGTGAGCCAAAAGACTACAACTGTGTCATCCCTAGTGCTAGTTTAGCTGTCCTCCCTGCAGCCATGGAAAGCCAGGACCCCAGCCATGCTGTTTAAGCCCTCCCATTCTGTAGTTGGATCTCAAAATATATTTACTTACCTGCTGAAATCCAGCTTTAATTCAGCCTAACAAAAAGCCTGGCTCCTGTAAATGACTCACTCATGTGGTTCCTCAGTCTGACCTGCTTTCTTGACTCAGTCAGGGGTAGCTTTGGCAAACGTGCTGACACACACACACACAAGCCATGTTTTCTGGAGCGGTGGATGTGCTGACACCTGTGTCACAGCTCCCAGCACGGCCCCAGCGTGGTGCTGCAGCATCCTCCAGCACAACACCAGCCTCTGCAGCCCACGCTGTCCACCAGATGCCTGGCCCTGGGCCACCTTGCTGTGCCCAGGGACCAGCTGCTGCTCCCAAGGCTGTGCACACCAATGCAGCGTCTTCCCCGGCATCCCTGGGGAGCAGGGGCTTGCTTGCCTGGAAGGTCACAGGTCCCTGCCTGCTCTGCTGGGCTGCCTTTATAAAGGCACAGCTTGGAGCAGAGCCCCCGGCCATCAGGAGAGCGTAGGAGGCAGCTAAACACAACCCTCAGCAGTGGCCAGCCCTCCTCCTTCTTCTTGTTGTCTCTATTTATAGTGATGAGCTGGAGAAGTTCATGGAGAGCCAGGGAGCGGCCAACCCAGGCATTCTTATCTTAACCACGAGCCTCAGCAAGCCCTTCCTGAGGCTGGACAAGTATGTGACACTGCTGCAGGAGCTGGAGCGGCACATGGAGGTAGGTGGGACCTGGGGCTGCTGGGCAGGCTGCGCTCCTCCGTGCAGCAAGAGCTGACCCTGCAAGAAGCACCTCTGCCTGTTGGTGTTGGAGCACCACATTGCTAAAAGCACTTCCCACCCTCCCAAAGAAGTGTCCCACCTTCATGGGACGTTATCTACCTTTCAGAAATTAAAGTGGGAAAGCGGTGGGGGAGTCTGGGGACTGTTGAGGGAAGGCATTGTCTGCTCCCCAGCCCAGCTCTCCCTCAAAAGTGGGCCATGTCCAGCACAAGGAAAAGCAGAGTTCAGGGTCAGGTCACAGCTAGTATTTATTTGCACAGCAAGTAAATCAGTGGGTTTTGTTATCATTTTATGATATTCCTACCCCTTGCTGCTCACTGCTGCAGCTCACAGGGACATCCCAGCCCCTTGCCTGAGGTTGTGCTCCCGGGTGGAGACAGAGCCACAGAGGCAGACGTGGACCTGGCAGCCAGCACAGACACGGGGGCGGAGGAGCTGCTGCCTGGGGGCAGGGAGAGCGGCCAAGGGGGGCTGAGACTTCTTCAGCCAGTGGCAGAGCTGCTCCGGGACATTTCGCCCTCCCAGGACTGTAGAGATCTCTGTAGCTGGAGCTCTGCTACTCACCTGCTGCTGCACTCCAGCCGTGGGGATGCAGACCTGGGGCTGGTGCAGGGAGGTGAAGAAAGCAGAAGTAACAGCCTATTTTTAACTGTGTTTGCTTTTTCCCTCTGCTGGTATTAATTACCAGTTGATTACTCAGCACTCAGCCGTGATCATTCAAATCCACATCCCAGCCAGAGGACTGAAACCTCTGTGTTGAGTGGGGGCTTTTCTGCATAGGAGGGGGCATGAGAGCCTGCACTGTAGGCACGCTGCAGACCTGACCTGTCCTGCTCTGAGCTGGCTCAGCTGGGCTGCAGGGGCTGAGCTGAGCTTGGCTGCAGCCCCCAGCCCCACATGGCAACAGGGTGCTCTTTGCAGGATGCTGTATGAGGGTCAGTGCATGGTCTGGGGACACACATCACCTATTTATCTTAGTTTCTGAGCTGAGTGTGGGAGTTTTGTTGCATGAATCAGTAGGGTTGAGGTTTAAGCTGCGATGCCGTGGGAGGAATATGGGTGGATGCAATAGAGATGGATGCAATAGAGAAATATGCAGTGTGGGTGCACGCTGTAGTGTTCCCTGCACTGCTGGAGATGGGGCAGGTATGTTCAGGACAGCCCTGGTCCTGGATGCAGAGGTGAATGATGCCAGGCAGGCTCTGACAGCCACAGGGACAGCTTCATCACAACATAGACGCCTTACGATTCGCTTGGCGTGAGGACTGGGTGGTGAAGAGCTTGTGATGTAGGGCCCTAGATCCAGAAGGTGCTAGGAGAGTGCTAGCTTGCAGCTGCAGCCAAAGATAAGGGGCAGCATCCTGCTTTCCCCTCCCTGGCCCAAGAGCTCTCTGCTCAGATGTGCCCTCCATAAGCCCAGAGGTGAAGCTCCTGCTGATGCTCATGGCAATGGCACCCTTGGTGAGGCAGCGAGTGGAATACCTTGCATGCCAATCGAAGTTTCCTTCCTGAAGGTGAAACCATATACCCACCCTGCATCTCTGCCTGTCTGATTTTCTTTGCAAGCCCAGTTTGTTCTAAGTAAAATCACATCTGCTCTTGCTCTGGCTACTTCACACTCATTAAA
Source organism: Merops nubicus (assembly GCF_000691845.1). NCBI lineage: Eukaryota > Metazoa > Chordata > Aves > Coraciiformes > Meropidae > Merops > Merops nubicus. The sequence continues at coordinate 31,369 of NW_008627949.1, read as the reverse complement.
TTGTATCAATGAGTTGCATAGCTGCTTTATACCGTGTCAGGTTGAACTGGGTGGTGAGGAAGGTGTCTGGGGCACTCGGGCCCTCTCCTGCAGCCCTTGCTGCCTGCACCCTTGGCCCCACAGCCCCCAGCACCCTGCGGGTGGGTGCCCAGGGTGGCTGCTGCTGGTGGCTGAGGGACTTTTCTCTCCCTTCTCCTTCACTAGGAGGCGCATGCAGATCACGAAGAGGTTTTGAAAGCCGTCACATCCTTCAAGTCCCTCGTGGTAGGTGGCAATTCTTAAAATAGAGCACTCCATTTCAGGGCTGCATTTCACCAAGAGTGAGTCAAGCCTGACATTTGTCTCCTCATTAGAAACAAAAAAAAAAAGGTCTTTTGGAATGGAAAAGATGGGTTATGAAGAATCTTCATTTCAACTTTCAAGCCTAGAGCTGCCCGTCTCGCTGCATGTTTCAGCAGTTGCTCACTGGGTCCATGGTCCCAGCAGCAGAGATGGAGGATCTCTGACTTTCTCTTCCACTGCAGAAAGCCATGTGTGGGTAGTGGTGGTGGTGGGGTCTCTTTCATCTCCTTTTGCCTCCATACCCTCATCATTTGCCACCTGAAACTAGACCACCCCTTGCTCATGGAGATCAGTTGTGAAAGGTTAATGGGGTGTCTGACTCAACTGATGGTGCCAGCAGGAAGGTCCCCTCTGAGCCCTTTGAGCAGCTCTTGGTTTTATTGAGCTTTGCTCCATGGGCATTGGGAGGCTTTGACCACATTGCAGGTAATTTGTGGCTCCAGGTGCCGTGGCCAGCAGCAGTGAAGGGATGAGTCAGAGATAATAAACCTATTTCTGTGAGCTGTGTTACTTACCCCCTCTAAGTCCTGCTGCACTGAGATGAAAAAGAGGGAGAGAACCCATCCCCACGCACAAGGGTTTTACCTAGCAAAGCTTTTTTCAGTTATTGAAGAAGCCATCCTCTCTCTCACCTTGTAGCCACCGAGTGCCTTTCACTATAACCACTCCAGATGTGGTCCAACTTCCTTCCTTAGCACAGCAGATGCAAGTTTTTGGTGCTTAGCAGTGCAGATAAAAGATGGGGAGGAGAAAGTTCATAGAAAACAGGAAAGGGCGATCATGTTGCACTTACTTAGAAACTCAGCTCCCTTTCTATTTATTCTAGAAGATAATAGGGGAATAATTCAGTTAAATTACAAGGTGTCGTTAATCTTTAGGAACACTCGTAAGTGATGGAGAGTTTTACTGGAAATATGTACTTGGGTGCTGAGTAATTTAATGTAATTATGATGCAACTGAAGAGGCTTAGTGTGGATTTGAGGTTAGACAGACAGAGATGCCCTGTGGTAGGACCCTCAGGGAGGCCCCTGAGCAAAGGCAGGGAGGGACCAGGGAGCTGCCCTGACTTGCAGAAGTGCCTCTGCACAGACTGTGATGGATTGCTGTTGAGTTTTATAAGAATTTGCATCCTGAAAACATTGTATTTGGACACCCAGGGAGCCATCAATGCACCTAGTTGCAAATCAAAGGAAGCCCCCACAGTCTGACTCAAAATTGTGTTTTCAGACTAGACCAAATGCAATGTCTCTTTTTGAAGATCTGGATGGTCAAAGATTTTGTATGCAACTGAACTGGAAAGAAGGAAAATCTTTGTCAGAAATGGGGATTTGGGAAAAAAACCAAGCAGCTGGTGAAAACTGAGATGGGGTTTGGCTTTGCAGCAATTTTTTCTGTTGACAGAGGGGTTAGTTAAAGCAAGTTTTGCTTGGATTTGCAGGGCTGTCTTTGTTCAGTCAGCATTGTCCTCTGCTCATGGCAAGCTGCTGAAGGACTGGCTGCTCCATGGAGCTCTACCAGTCCCCAGCTGCTAAGCATCAGTGCAGTGTCTTCAGTTATGACACCTTAAAAGCTTCTTTTTGTGCTTCTACTGCACCACTGAAATATTGCACCAAGTCCTGCTTTGGGCTTTGCAAATTTTGGTTAGAAAATATCCACTCGTCTGATCTGTGGGGACTTCGCATTGCTGCAAGTATAATTTTCTTTGATATTTGGGCAAAATGGGCAAAATCTCTCTAAGCAGCAGCAAAATTAGAGATGTTTAACTCTGGGGCTGTCTTGGTTTGGAAAATGTGACCCTGTACTCTCAGAGATAGGGTTGATTTGGAAAGAAAAGTTTCCTCAGTGCAGCTGGTGCTTTTTTTTTGACATTTTAATGCATTTATTACTTCATAAGTCACTAGGATGTGATTTTTTTTTCACAAACTTTGTGTACTAGAGCCAAGGCAGGCATTCCTGATCCCTTGATGTGACCAGCCCTGAGCCCACGTGGCTGTGGGAGCATTGCTGGTGATGTGGGGATGGTTTGGGTTTGTGCCTGCCCTTCAGCTAACGAAGCCCCCTGCTGTAATTCCCAGTCCCAGTGCCAGGAGCTGAGGAAGAGGAAGCAGCTCGAGCTGCAGATCCTTTCGGAATCCATCCAGCGCTGGGAAGGAGAGGACATAAAAACGATGGGGAATATCATCTACATGTCCCAGGTCATGGTACAGTGTGGAGGAAGTGAGGTGAGTGAGGTGGGTCTTCTCTGGCTGAAGACACTGTGTCCAAATACCCTCTTGCTCATGGGATCAGCAGTGCAAGGGGGCTTCCAAATTATTTGCTGACAAATAATACTGATAGCGCTGATAAATAATTTTACCTGGAGAAGAGCTGTGCACGTCTTGGCACCCTGGGAGTTTAGCTTCAGGCCTGTGGTGACACACTTTTTTGAAGCAAAAGAAGTACCTCAATGTTGTATAGCACATTAATTTCCCTCTTTTTCCCCTGTGACTTACTCTGAGAAATGAGAGTGACTTGAAAGTGTGCATTAGCATAACCATTGTGCCATGTCCTGTGCACAACGAAGTGGCTGCTGTGACATCTGTCCCACACCAGAGCTGACTGCTCTTTGGAAATAACTGCAGGGATTCCTGTGCTACTGGTCCTAAAGCATCACACCAGTGCTGACCACAGACCTTCACCAGTGGTGTTAAAGCCACGTATGTATGGGGTAGGAAAGTGACTGGGATCACTGGCTTGCTTGCTTGCTGTTCCTTGGGAAGGGATGACCTGTAAAGCAAAGCCCTGTGAAGTCTAGTCCCAGAGTCTTGTTTGGGATGTGAGATGCTGGGGGACATAAAGTCTTGGTCTTCTGAAGTGCTCTGAAGTATTGGAAGAGGATTAGCAAGGTGCAACCAAAAATATAAGCAGGAAAAGCTAGTACAGAAATGAGATTCTGTAAAGAATAAAAGGCAGAATAATTGGTTTGGGGTTGATCTCTCCCAGGCTGTGAATCCAGTTGCAGCAGGCTCGTTGTGCTGGAGGAAAGTGCTTGTGATGCATTGAAAACTGGACTAACCTAAATTCCTATCCCCTCAGGAGAAAGAAGAGCGATATTTCTTGTTGTTTTCCAACGTTTTGCTGATGCTGTCTGCAAGCCCACGGATGAGTGGGTTCATCTATCAGGTAGGCATGCTTAATTTGAAGTTGCAAGGTGTTAGGTGTGAAAAGGAAATCAGATAGCTCTTGTCAAATTCAAATCCTCTGCTTCCTTAAACCTCTCCTTTGTGATGCAAACGCCCCAGGCTGGGAACCAGGGCTTGGTTTTACCGTGGGTGCCAGGACAGGACACTTGGTGCCTTTGTCCTGCCAGGCATTTGGTAAGTGTGAATGCTGTGAAATGAGAAAAAAAAAATACACCCTCGAAGCACTGTTCTATATGCTGTTCTCAGGAATGTTGTACCTGTGTGTAAGGTGCCCTGACCCAGCTCTAGGGTTTTGCCCCACACAACCAGCCACCCAGCTCTGAGTGTTGTGATGTCCCTGGAAAAAATTCCCTACTATGAAGTCCACTGTGAAGAGCCCAAAACTTGCACTCCATGAGGCACCCCAAAACTCTTGTTTCTTGTGTTTTACCATTTGAATGGCTGCAATCAGACTGTTGGGAGCTTGGCTTTTCTCCAGTTACCTGAAACCATCAGTATCCTCCAGGAGAAGGACATTTGTCAGTTTGTCGTGTGTCAGTTCTCACGTGCAAGGGAGATGGGAAAGATTTGGGAAGGACTTGGCTGGGTTTTTTGATTTTACCCACCGGTGAGAGTAAGGTGAGCAGGCAGTTGAGCATGCAAAGCAGGTGGATAGGGAGGGCTTTCAGAAAAACAAGGGGAATTTGGTCCTTCTGACTTGGCTGCAAAAAGGGTTTGTACCTAGTGAAGGGAAAGGGCGGCAGATGAGCCGGGGATGACTCAGTTGTCATGGGAGCCTCTTCTAAGGGGTTTGACCTAGTTGTGCAGGGAAATCTAGATCCACACATTAAGGGAGATTCTTCCTGCAGCCTGAAGCCTTCACACATCAGTTTTAATGGCGATTCCCACAGAGCAGGGAATCAGCAGAAACAAGCAGAGCAGCGCCCGCTGGGAAGCAGAAGCAGCCCCTGACTCCTCCTCCTTCTCCTAGGGGAAGCTGCCTCTGACGGGAATGACGCTGACGAAGCTGGAAGATGCTGAAGGGAACGAGCACATGTTTGAAATCGCAGGTCAGTGGCGCCCCTGCCTGGGGCCCTCCTCTCAGTCCAAACAGCAGCTGCCACCCGAGGTACTGCTGCTCCTCCTCCTCCCTCCAAGCTCTTCTCTGCGCCCTGCTCTTTTACTGTGGGTTGTCCGAGTTCCTAAGCATCTTCCTTCTGGCTGAGGCAATGTCCTCCCAGCGCCCTTGAGCTCTGCCTCTGGTGCTGGGCTGCTTTCAGAAACCACGGTGTTTCATATGGGACAAATCTCCTGCCAGGGCTGGTTGTGACCCCAGTGGCACTGCTGTGTGTGCCCCACCTGCATCTGGCATCTGTCCCATGCAGCTGTGAGCACCTCGCTTATTGACAGATTAACAACTCTGGTCATCAGGTATCTTTCCTTATGGTCCTCCCAGTTATCCCCTTCAATAACCTCGTCACTTGTAGCTATACACAGTCATTTCGTGCTCAGTGCCTTGGCTGCTGTGCAGCTGTTTATGCTGATGGTATTTGGTGTCAGGGTCGTTAATCATGGAAAAGTTGCATTTACTTACTTTTAACATGAAATAATTCCTCACACATTCACCTCACCAGTTCCCTTAGCTTCCCTCTGCAGCTCCCATGCTGGCTGGCACTGGGTGCCTGGAGCACGACAGGCAGTCATGTCTTTGCCCTGGCCTTTTTGCAGCCACTGGACTTTGCAAGCTGAGGAGCTGCTTGCTGCTGTGCTGAGCTGAGCTCACCTTGTGTTTCCTCCTGGGTCTCTGCTACTTGCTAAAGATGTCCATTTAACCCTCTGCCACAGGGAACATGACAGAGCGGATCACTGTGTCCTGCAGCACCAGCCAGGACTTGCACGAGTGGCTCGACCACCTGCAAAGGCTGACCAAAGGGAGCTGCAGCACCGTGTCCAGAACACAGTCCTGGAGCGCCCATTCGGTAGGTGCCTCTGCTGCCCAGAGTGCCTCAGCACTGCCTGCTCTCTCTGTTTCAGCAGTGCACCTCGGTAGTGAGCCAATGTGTGTGACTGTAAGACACATCCTGTAGTTTTGTTTGTTACCATGTTGTGCTTAGCCATTTTAAGTGTATCCTGTCCTGTTTTTGTTGCAACCTAGATGTCTCAGAGGAGTTCCTGATGAATTCTCGTCCATCCCCCTCTGCTTCTCTATATTGTTTGGTGGCTAACAATCTTCATGTGCTTCTCATTTATTTTCTCAGACATTTAGTTCATCTGGACAAATCCGTGGGCCTCTGGAACCCCCCAAAATCCTCAAGCCCTGGAGCTTGAGCTGCCTCCGTCCTGCTCCTCCACTCAGACCGTCGGCAGCGCTGAGTTACAAAGAGGTAATCACCCCACGTGCCTGGGGGGGACTGTGGGTTCATGGCAATCCCTAGTGCTTGTCTTTGGGGTTCTTATCCCACAGTGAGGGCACAGAAGCTTACATTTACTGCCCTTAGCTACTGGGGATGTTGAGAGAGCAAGTTTTGCCCTGGTCCCGCAGATGCGCAGTGGGTGCTTGTCACTGCAGATGGCTTTGTGCTGCAGGGGAAGCACCAGCACGTGTGTTTGCAGGCTCCATGTTTGCTATTGGCTGCTGGATGCGACCAGTCCCACAGCAGGGTGTCCCACAGCCTTGCGTGTCCCATCGAGCACTCTCCTTCAGCAGTGCTGTGGTGGAGCTGCCTCCCCTCCTCCTGCCTTGGTCTGAGCAGTGGGTGGGAGCTGGGCTCCTGCCAGGACCTGCTCCAGCTCCAGTGTAGCAGCGGCTCAGGGTTGGGGTGCTGCACCAAGAGGAAGGGGAGACGGGGCTGTTGATACTTTTCATGCCTTCCACCCTGTGTTTTGATGGCTGGAGCAGGGCTCCTTGCAACAGCGGTGGGGCTGACCCTCCTTCACTGCCCACCCAAGTGTTTTACACACCCATCCCCTGCTGGGAGGCAGCAGCCCGAGGGATCACCTCCCCCACAGAAACCTCAAGCCTGGGAGGTAGAAGGTGGCGTGGGGAAACCCAAAATACAGCCCAGCTCCCATTGTCACCCACTACTGCAACTGCAGTGCTCTCCTTCCCTACCTCACGTTAAACTTTTGGGATTACTCACCAGTAACTTGGGTAACGTTCCCCCTACTGAATGAGCACTCCGGTTCTGAGTCAGCCACTTTCTTGGTACAGCAGCCCTGGGAGCGTCACTGCCCGGGCTCCCAGTGGGGATGGGGACAGGGAGAGGGGGCTTGGGCCCCCCCAGTCCCTCCAGCACTCGGGGATGGAGAGCCCAGCAGCTGGGGGGACTGTGGGTCTGCTGCTCCAGGGAGAGATTTTTAGGTAGCCTCATGGCATTTTGTGACATTTATTTCTTTAAATTTGTAAAATGACGCATTTCAGTTCAGGAATTGAATTGTTGACAAACCAGTCAAGCAGACTGGGAAAGATCCTTAATCTTTGCACGGTCCAAATCCCTAATGTAGACTAAACCATCTCTTGCTTGCATGGTGAACTGAAATACAGGAAGAGGCTTGAAGGACAGGAGATTGTTTTCTGTGTGACAGTATGAGGCTGATACTTATTTATAAGGCAGGCCCAACCCACAGATCGGGTGCTACCACTAACACCATGGTCCTCTGCAGTTTCTAGGTGTTCCTCTGCCACACACTGCAGGAGTGAAAGCAGGCAGGAGGTTTTAGCCCCAGAGGCCGAGCAGTCGGGGAGCCCCGAGGGGTGGGATGCTGCTGCAGGCTGGGTGGCAGTGTGCAAGGTCTCAAGGGACCCAAATGTTGCTTTGGGTGGGAGTGGGCTGTGCTGACCACGTGAGCAGGAACACAAAGGCCAACAGGTCCAGCAGAGTGGAGCAGAGCTGGGCAGGCACAGCATGGAACCTGGTCCATCCAGTCCAGGCTGAGGGTGCAGCTCCCCTCTCAGACAAGGGACTCGTGTACACGAGCCTGAGCTGACAAATGGGAAATAGGTTCCACTGTTGGCCCAGGCAGGTCTGCATCTGCCTCATCCCACCCTCCAGGGTGCTAAATCACTAAGCAGAACTTCTACCTCACTGTCTTTTTATTTTTTATTTTGAAGTAGGGCACAAAATAACCTATGCTAACAACCCAGTGCAGGCCACCTTCCTACAATGGAGGTGTTGTGAAGGAATCTCAAAGGTTATTTTACAGGGAAGGGAGTGGGGGAGTTTGATTAAAAAGATTAGAGATTTTCAGACATCCAGTGTTACTTTAATTGGCTTCTGGTGGTGTAGGACGGGATGGCAGAGTCTTGTGCATTTCCTCATACCTAGCTGTGCTCAGGAAACCCCAGAGCCTGCTTGCGTACCGCACAGCACTCTTGTTATTTCCATTGAAATTGGGTCATTTTCCCTGTTCTGTTTCCAGTAATCATTTGAAATGACAGGTGCTGTGGGTAAAGCCGTGTGTCCGCGCTCAGGTTAGCAAAGTCAAAAAGATTTACGGATGATTTCTTCTACTTGCTTTTTTTTTTTTAAAGTGGCCTGCTTTGCGTTAGGTGAAGGGTTTGTAACGTGGAGATTCGGGACTTTGCTGGCCAGACCTGCAGGAGAGCCACCTGGTTCCCTGTGCCAAGCATCCCAGGGATGGGTCCACCCATGAGGTGTGCAGGGAGCAGCCCGTCCAGGGGAGCAGGGAGATGCTGCTCTGGTGATGACTGATGCTCTCAGGTCTCCAGTGAGGATGGCGGGTCCCCTTTGAGAAGACACAGTCCTGGGGACTTGTCTCCAGGGTGGGCAGAGCATCCCACCATCCCAGCTAGGTCAGGTTGAGGATCACAGGACTGGTGGTGAGCACCCGACCTGCTCCTTGGGGCTCAGACAGAGCTGGGCACACAGGGTGTGCAGCACTGGCTGGCTCCAAAGGGTGCTGCATTTTTAAGCACCGTTTTAGACAAAGAACATCTACAGGCACTACTACTAACTCAGGAGGCATGTTCTCTATTTTGATGTGTTTAGAGTGTATTAATGCCCACTTACCATGCGTTTCACATGCAAATTTTTCAGTTTTGCATGACACCATGCTCCTTTGCATGTTGATAGTGCTCTAAAACCAGTTACAGAGGGTGTGCCACATTAATCACAAGACTAACATTTGAATGTGTTTTAGAGTTGTAGATTTAATAGATTGGGTCAAGAAAATCATCAATCTCTTACACTCATCTTCTCTTTCTTTGCATATTCATTGTAGAGGATGTCTTATATCTTAAAGGTAAGGGTAGATACATCTCTTTGGCTTATTGTGGCAAAGAATGCTTGTTCCTGCTCATGCTTCTTGTGCTTGCATGACCCTGATTTTGCCTGGCCATGTCAGTAAGGTATTGTGAGAGTCAGTAGTGACTGGCAAATGTATTTTGAGATAACACTTAATAAGGATTTAGTAGCATTGTACTTAAACTCCTTGGTGTGCCCCTTCTCCTGCTTAAAATCCATCCTGCATGTAACCTACTAATACACTAATTCTCTCCAAATCACCAAGACTTACAACTCAGTGAAGGAGATGAAAGCTCATGTTTCTTACTTGTGGAGTCACAGCAAACACTAACTTTGTGTGTATTTGTTTGCTCTCTGTGTATGTGTGTGGGGATTTATGCTCCCAAACAAATCGTGGCCATTTAGAAGCGATGTCATTTCCCAAGTGTCTAATACTAGAAATCAAATTGAGTAAAGGAATTATTTTAGGATTTTCAAACAAAAACCCCGGAGCTGGTAAGCAGACTAAAAGTGCTGTGAATGTGTTTTGAATTCTTTGGGTTGAATTTGCTAAGAGGAGCTTGTCCTGGCCCAGACCTGCAGCTGCAATTCCCACCACTGTTCCAGGGTGCAGTGGGCCACAAGTAGCACGTGGGGAAGGTAGAAAGCCTCATTTTCCCCAACTTTGTCATTGGCTGCTTTGTAGCTCTGTAACGTGCTGTGTGTGACACAGAGAGCTGCGTTCAGCTGCACTGTGCCGCTGTGTGAGCTGCCTCTGGTTCTGCTTAAACACAAGAGTCTGTTTCTCTATAGGATTCCAGCAAAAGTCCAAAAACAATGAAGAAGTTTCTTCCAAAAAGGAAAACAGAGAGAAAACCATCTGATGAAGAGTTTGTTATTCGGAAAAGTAAGTGTTGTGTTTTTCTCTTGGTTTTGGAGCTTTCTGTGTACTCCACAGGACTTTGGGAGCAGTCTCACAGTTTCTCACAGTGCAGGACGCAACGGGGTGCTTATGTTGTGAGCAAGCCAACGTGCTGCTGAGCACAGGAGGCTTCTGGAGACACGCTGGTCCCAGGCCCTGAGAGGCCCCTTCCCAGTTATGACTGCTAGACATGCTGCCACCCTCCTTGTGACTGCTAGCACAGGGACAGGCATTGTGGGTGGTCTCGTTCTGGGTACGAAGTCAAAGAACCGCTTCCGAGTAGTTAAAAGCTGCAGTAAAACTGCACAACAGTCATCAAAACAGGTCTGAGAGCTGGGACAAACCCTTACCTGGCCATGCCAGCAGGTCCTGGAGCAGTTTCCATAAGGGACTAGGGAACAAGAAAAGGCCTTGTCCCTCCAGGGATGTTCACCAGCAAAGAGACATGTCGTGACAGCTCCCCGAAGTCCACTTGGGACATTCCTCAGGGGTTTACATGAAAGGCCATGATCACCCATGGTGAGCTGTGACAGTGTACAGCTTGAAGATCAGTTATCTCCCTGGAGAAGATAGCACTGAGCTCAGCCTGGAAAAGAAGACTTCACATCTCCAAGTCCTGCCCTGTTGTGGCTCTACCATACCCCCCCTATCAGGGATGCTCTGCCAACCCATCTCCTGGTGCACCCAAAATCAGGCATCACCCCCGGAGTTTTTCTGAGATGAGTAGCTAGAAGTGTGTTTTCATACCGCTTAGCCATGGTGCTCAATGCCACAGGGTGTTGCAAAGGCCAGAAAATGTAAAGGACCTCAAAAGGGAATTGGGCAAAGTCCGAGAGACAGTGTTGGTCAAGGCAACAGCACCTCCAGGGGACTTGGGATCCAAGGCTGGGAGAGGTGAGCCCAGAGCACTTTGCCTTTTGTGATAGCTGTTTTTTCTGCCACGTTTTACAGGTACTGCTGCACTGGAGGAAGATGCTCAGATCCTGAAGGTGATCGAGGCATACTGTACTGGGGCAGGCTTCCAGCAGGCTCTCAGCTCAGGTGGGCACACAACCAGAGTACTGAATTCTTACTCTGCCTGCAACACTGATAACCCCTCTGGGAAAAACCAGATGGTTGCATCATACAGCAATGAGACTCATGCTAGGAAACCGTGTGATGTTCAATCTTCAAGATAAGGGAGCTTAATCTACCTAGTGGTTTAGTTGCCATTGTTTTTCTTCTAAACACAGAAGCAGATAGGAGGGCAGATGAGACACAGCTATTTCACCAGCACTTGTTAGGAATTAAGGAAACCTAGTCAGTGCCTGTGGCTGTCAGCACTGAAAACCTGATGGTAATCTCAGGTTGCATACAGCTTTAGAAAGGAAACATGAATATTATCTCTTAATCAGCTGCGTGTTTAAGAACAAGCTGCTGCATAAGAACCTATCTAACATCTTCAGCTCTGGTAATATAACTACTTATCATTGCTGGTGAGATGTCAAATTAAATCACTGACTATCAAATAATGGTACATTTAAAAATGGGAGGGCCTGTCGCTTCTGAGAGCTCTTGACCCTAACAGAATGTTTTCATTTATAAGTCATGATGTAGCTTTAGATGCAGTGAGCCCTCCTGAGAACTTTCCACGGGCTGCTTAGCTCCAGGTTAGTGGAGGGAACTGACT
>NW_008627949.1:0-20001 GCF_000691845.1 Merops nubicus | reverse complement strand
GCCCCCCGGTGGGGGTTAGCCAGTGGCTGCTCGAGCCCCTCCATCCCCAGCCTGCCCCAGGCTCACAGAGGAGCAGGGAGGGCGAGGGAGCATTTGCTGTGCTGTGTCTGGAGCTGCTGGGCAGCAGGGAAAGCCTCCCTCTTCCTTCCTGATGTGTGATTCTTGTACGCAGGCTCCCGTAAAGACTCCATCCCCCAAGTCCTTCTTCCTGAGGAAGAGAAAATCATCATAGAGGAAACGCGAAGCAACGGCCAGACGGTGACTGAGGAGAGGTGAGTCCACTTGCTGCCACTGACACATCCCCTTTTGCTTTTTGGAAGGGTATTAAAGCCCAGCGTCCTCTCCTGTGTCTCTGCAGAGGAGCAGAGGGGTGTCACTGACTGCTGCCTGAGTCCTGGGGAGCACCACGGGGCTATTTCAGTTGCTGTTTCGTCCCTTTTGAAGAGCAGAGCTGCCTTCCCAGCTGCTCTGACGTGGCTGTAGCCCGCTGGGACTCTGTGTGCCAGGTCTGAGAGCTGGGGAGTCGAGTCCCAGAGCTGATCTGGATGTAGCTAATGGGGCCAGGGAGGACAGAACCAAACAAGTGGCTCTGGTTTTTTAACAACTGATCGACTGGGCTGCTGCTACCCCTCGAGAACCTTCTTGGCACACTGTCTGTGGGAGCTCTGAGGCTGTTGTGTAGCTTCAGCATCTGGGTGACTGCGTTGATCCACTCCTTTTCTAACCCAGACAGTGCATTCCTGTCATGCTTGGTTTTTTTCAGAATAACCTCAAGGAATCAAAGCCATTTTGCAACAGATGCTCAGGCATTTCCTGTTTTAAAATCATTGTTATTTATTGCTGTAGTGCAAACAAGGAAGCCAAAGCCACAGACATTTGTTGGTAACTTAAAGATGGCAAAAGAAGGTATTTTTCTTGAATTTCGAGAAAAGAGCACTGAATTTTGGAAGGCTCCTGGACTGTGTTTCCATAGTTCTATCACAGGCAGCAGAGATGGCAACAGTCTGATGCTTGCAAAGCAGAAGCTAGAAGCACCTTCCCCATCAGTGCCTTGCTCACAAAAGCTCCCACACTGTTACTGTTCTGCTGCACTCCAGCTCCTTTGATTGCTTTTTTTAAAAATTTTTTTTCAGGAGCCTTGTTGACACGGTTTATGCACTGAAAGATGAAGTCAAAGAACTGAAGCAGGTAATTTGAGTGGGATTATTTGGGCTGGGAGCTGAGCAAAAGCCAGCCAGGCTGTGCCAGGTTGTTGTCTTTGACTGGTGGGTGCCCAGGAAAAGTCTTGCTCACATGGGTGCAGTCCTGCACCTCCCCAGATCAGCATCAGCTTTCTCGTGGTTTAGCTCCCTGAATCAGCTCACCACACAGCCCCTCGAGCACCACAGCCAGCAGGAGGGGAGGAGTAATTGGGCTTTGTGGTCACATAAAACTTCCCCCCTACACTAAGAGCTCTTTCAGCTTGATTGTTCATTTTATAGGGGTCTGGTGGATACCAATTCTTGTGGACTCAGAGGAAATATGTCAGTAAGTCCTTCTCCCTCCTCCCCACCAGCCCCAAGCCTGGAGGTGGGAGATGCCACACCAGGAGAGCAGGATCCTCCAATTCAGGCTAAAATTAGGTTTCCAGGCTTCTGCTTGCTCAGAGTCCCTGAGACTTTCATGCAGGTCTGTAAGATCTGCTTGAGCAGATCAGACCACAAGTGACCCACGTTGCTCATCCTCACAAGCCAGCAGTGCCCTGTCAGATGTCCCTGAGGCACCAGGCAGCTGGGTGCACGGGAGTACCTCAGTGCATGGAATCGCATGGGCATTAACTCCATCTTTATTCCTTTATTTTTTGCAGGAGAACAAAAGGATGAAACAGTGTTTGGAGGAAGAGCTTAAATCCAGGAAGGACTTGGAGAAGCTGGTTAGAAGGCTGCTGAAGCAGACAGATGAGTGTGGCAGGGAGGACACAGGGCGCAAGTCGTCCCTGATCGCCTGAATTCGGGGAGAAGCTGCTGGCAGTGGAGTGTGACCTCAGGTGTTTTTGGGAAGCAGGACTGGATCCTTTGCCTCTTCTTGCTCCTTCTTTTGTTGGTTTTTGGGAAATTTGTTACCAAAAAAAAAAGTCAGAGAGAAAAAAAAAAATAGTTTTTCTTCCATCCAATAAGGAAACAAACCAGAAACAGTCAATCACAACTAAACCAGTAAGCAAGTAGTCCATGATTCACAATTCATCTGCAGCAACTAATACCTCATCCTACCTGCTACTGGGAGCAAATACAAACTCTGCTAATGATTGCTGCTCACAAAGGGTTTGGCAGCAGTTTCTTAGAGGAAGCTTAAGCACTTTTTAATGCTTTCATTCTTTTCAAAAGCACCGGTACCTATTTATTGAATGAAAACATTATTGAGGTGGCATTGAGCAGAAACCAAAAAGCACCGTGCTCCTCTTTTCAGATAATCACAGGTGGGGAAGCTTTTCCCTTCCACCTTCATTTTCCCCATTAGTTGACTGTAGCGAACTAGAGCCCAGCAATACTGTGGTTCCCGTGTGGCCTTGATACTGATTAAAATGTGCAATTATCATGAAGACATTTGAACTCCCTGGGGAAGTCAGACCTGGAGCACCTGTCAGAGCGCATGGGAAGGTGTGTTGCACAGTACTGCCTCCTAAACAGCTCATGATCAGCACAACAGGTAACTGCTGTTCTGCCCCCCATCCCTTTTCTTATGCATGACCTAGAATTCCTGCCCTCTGCTTTGTTTTCACATGGAGTGTCCAGATATCCTATGAGTTTATAGTTTTGCTGTACTTCCCCTTGCAGGACATGCTTTTCTCTGTATGAAATGTAGGCACTGCTCGACAACAAAAAACAACCCCCAAATGTGCTGGTTCCCTTCTCCCTTCTGCCCACGTTAGGCTCTCCATCACTCCTTCCCAAAGGCTGGGAATGTAGCCAATGGCCCCTTCTCTCCCCATTGCCCAAAAGGGGCTTTAGACTAGGAAAAAGAAACTTTCTCTTGAGATAGGAAAGGTATTTATGCTTTCACAAGAGCTGGAATGCTCCTGGGGCGAGGTCTGCAACACGCTTCCAGGTCCCTGCACAGCTCCTCGAACACAGCACACAGGCAACATGCATATGTATCAGCTATCTTCATCTTATTTGGTGTTACAGCCTAGTTTAGGACTGCTGGTTTCCTTCCTTCCTTCCTTAGCAGCACTATAAAAGTAACCTTCTGTTAAAGTTAATGATAAGTCTTATGTATATCACAGGGCAGCGTGGTCCCAGGGTGTGCAGCCACGCCACAGCTCATTACAGTCACACTGTTATGTTGGTCATCAAGGACGTAACAGAGGCAATAATTACAACTCCCTCCTTGCCATTAAAATTGAGCCAGAACATAGCAAATGGTGTTTGGGGAGAGCTAGACTCAAAAACATCACATGTAAAAAAAAAAAAAACAAAACACCACCAACCAAACAAAAAACTGCAAACCTCTTTACAGCTAAGCTGTTTCTAGGACAAAGCTGAGGTCTTTTCTGCTCTAGCTACGTTTGCCATCTGCAGAGCATCCCAGCTGGATGGCAGCTCCCCATGTCCCAGGCACACCGTTGAGTGGTTTGGTCAGGAGTCAAGCCCTACTGAGCTGGTTATTCCTGTCCCAGCACAAGGACCTTTGAGGTAGACTGAGCAGCTCTTGATGGTCTTCTGGGGTGCCATGCCTGGACGCCTTGGCACTGACTGGTCTTGCCCAAGGCCTGGGGACTGGGCTTTTGATGGGCAGCCAGTGCAGGGAAGCAAGCCAAGGGCCATTTGCTCTCTGAGGAGAGGGTAGAACTGTGTCCTCCCTGCCCCCCTGGTTTAGTTGAAACCCGTGCTGTGTACATACGCATGTTTGTAAGATGTCATGTGATGGAGAGCACACTGGGACACTTTGGATCAAGCGTTTGTCAAGAGCTAGAAGCCAAAAAAGACAAGAAAATAAAATAAAATAAAAAGGAAAAGAAGCCATGCCGGATGGACAGCAATGTTTCCACATTTACTTTGTTTACAGTGCTTTGTAAATAGGTTCCAGTGAGTCTGTCTTTAGATGGATGTTGTGTCAGCTGCCTTCCAGTTTATCTTTGTCATGTAGGTTTATTTACTGTAACTACTTATGCAAGTTCAACTTTTCTAACATGTTTTTATTTTGAACAGTTTTTTAATTGACATTTTCGACAAATAAAGAAGGATAAAAATCACTTCTTAGCTCTCAGTGCTGATTCTTTTGTTTCCACCATGAAAGAAAAGACAGTGAAGCTCTGGGCATCCCTGATTTGCTTAGAATACCCATGGCTACGTCATCCACCCATCGATCTGCTGGCTGCTGCTGTGGAAACTGGTGCAAAGGGTGATGCTGGCTCTTGGGCTGCTGTTCCCACCATCACCCGGCCCTGCAGGAGGGAAGGGTGCCTGGTGCCAGGGGAAGGGGATGTATTTCCACCCTGCATGCCCAGCTTGTCCTCTGCTAGCAGGGATGTTTTATGGACGCCGAGCTGCTCCCTGCTGCACCACTGGGCTGCTGGAGATCAGTGACTTCCTGCCCATTTGAGACTTTTCAAATTCTTTTTTTCTAGTTCATGTTTGTTTTTTTTTTTTTTCTGACAATTAGGTGTGGTGACAGGATTTCCTTTGGTCTACCACTTGGACACAACTTCTCCTGCGTGCTGGTATTTTTAACTCTTTGGTAGAGATGTGCTGCACTCCCAGCCCGCAGCTGAAGCAGGAGGATGGAGGACAGGAGGGCTGGATCCTGCTCCCACTCCCCAAACACAGCAATCAGAGCAAGGAAAAAGGAAACTGGCCTTGGGCACATTGTGGAAAAACTGAGGTCTGGAGGAGAGCCTGCTTCAGCCCAAGTGGCATTTGGGGGAGTTAAAGGAGAGGCAGAGCAGGGCTGCATCCAGACCCGAGTGGCCCAGAGCCAGTGTGGGGCAGAAGAGCAAGGAGTAGACCTCCCTCAGGCTCATTTTGGATGGAGCATCTCCACTCCCAAGCCCCCATGATGCCAGATCCAGGTCTTAATCAGAGACCCTCCATCCTTCTCTCTGCTAAACACAGGATCCCTTTGGCCTTATCTCTTATGCCAGGTCCCAAGCAGCCCCTTTGCATGACCTAGCTCCAATGCAGGCAGCACCAGCATCTTCCGAGCCACTGAGTTTGGCTCCAAATGACCATCAATGAGGAAAAACAAAAAAAAAAGAAAGAAAATAAAACCCTGGCAGCTTAATCTGTGCAGCCCAAACCACTGCCACATCTGGGGAGGTGTTGGAGATACCTGTTCATGGTGTGCTGCTCCCACCAGACACCCCAGTGTGCACCATTCCATAGCCCCGAACCCAAACCAAACTGGGAGCAAAGTCTCCCTTGCCCCACGCAGGGGTGCATGCAACACCTGGTCAGGCTGCCTAGAAGAGATGGAGACCTGCCAATGGGGACCCTGCCCTCACCAGCTTGGAAACTGGCATTCCAAGCTTTTTTGAGGGAAAAAAAACCCAAAACAAAAACCATAAGAAAATATTATTTCTCATATGAAACTAAATATATATAAAGAGATATATTTCCCTGTGAGCTCAGTGTGTCTTGAGCTGTGCAAGCACCCCTCCCAGGAGATGACCATGCTGCTGCTTGCTCCTGTCTCTGCTCATCCATGACCCCTCGTGCTGGTCCTGACATGCTCAGCTTACTCATCACCCATTCATCCCCTTCTCCTTTCTTTACTCAGAAAGAAGAACAAAAATCAGTTTAGAAACTGTAAAATCCACAGCCCAAGGAGCGACAGAGAGGCCCCGTGTCAAAGGAAAAATCAATGTATTGATGACCTTCAAACTTTCCACGGGGAGAGGAAACCTGCGCCCGCCACGGCAGCGGGCAGGAGAACAAAGCTGCTCAGGAGAAGGCCACAGCTGGATGGCAGCAGCCACATCTCCTCCCCTCCCACACGCTACCTCATGGGCTATTTTTGGCAAATGAAGAAA
This sequence comes from Merops nubicus, assembly GCF_000691845.1. NCBI lineage: Eukaryota > Metazoa > Chordata > Aves > Coraciiformes > Meropidae > Merops > Merops nubicus. Next base: position 13,994 of record NW_008627949.1, on the reverse strand, counting down.
CAAAGGCAAGACACAAAAGCCCCGGGAAAGGCAGCGGCGTGAGCAGGGGAGGCGGCGGTTGGCATCTGCTGCACGTGCTGCTGAAGTTACTGAGTTGGTTTATGCCTATGGGGTTTTTTTCCACCTCTCTTTAATTGTTTTGGGCAGCCAAGAATGGCCACGCACATGCTCCTCACAGCTCTCCCCGTCTGCTCATTCTCAGCCAACTTTTTCCCCTTTCTCAGACCGTGCTTGAGTCTTTGACTCACGCATGACTTTGCAGAGTCCTCAGTTTCTCCTGTGGCTCCCACCACACCAGGCACCTCCACCACTCCTGCAGAGGTTTGGGGCTCTCCAGCCAGTGCTGCCTCCATGAGCCCAGCCTGCAGGAACAATCCTCTACTAGCCAGGTGTCCTAAACCCTCTTAAACTAGCCCCCAGCCTGCTGATCCAAAGCTGTGCCAGGAGCTCCAGCCCTGGTGCCTCACTGCCATCCCAAGGCAGGAGGGGTCCCTGCTCCCTCTTCCAGCCAAAATGCCCCCAGCGCTGCCTGGCCCCAGCACCCCAATGTGCCACAAGGAGCAGGGTGGAATGACTTTCCCCAGAGGCTTTTGGGACTGGCTGCCCCCACTGTGACACCCCCCTGCCCTCTCAATCCCCAGACCCCGAGCAGGACTGCAGGAAATCCCAGCCTGGGACTGAGAAGGGTGAGTGCCATTCACAGCATACAAAGGTCCTTGTCTCTTCATCCATAACTTGTGTTAGTCGTAGGGTTAGACAGTGGATGAAATCCCATGAGGTGAAACCCCACGCTTGGGAAGTGGGAACTGTTAATGTTGAAAATGTTGAAAGACGTTGCAAAACACAACTACGGCCATGCATGGTCCCTTGGCAAGTGGTCCCTCTCTGTGTATGGATATAAGATGGCCTTAGCTAAACAAATGACTTCTATACATGGTGTCAGACAAGAGTGGCCCATTTCCCGACAAAGTTAGGCAGTTTTGGAGAACAAGCAACAAATGCCTATTAAATTATAGTGAAACCAGGCTGGCTATGGCACTTGGTCACCACGTTAGGACCAGATCTGCAGCCTCCAGCCAAGCAAACCCTAAGGACTGCCCAAATCTGAAAGGTCTTTGACTGCAAACCTCTTGGCTTCCAGGAGTATTTCCAAAGTTTTGCACTCTGACAAGCATGACCTGTACAACCAAATGCTCCAGGCTTGCCAACTTTGACATCTTTAGATGCTTTTAAAAAACACTACATCGATGTCTGGTGCCCTGCTTTTGCTTAGCTCACCTTCCCTGCAGGCCAAGCTTGAGAAGAAGGCTGGGGAGACCCCAGTGTGCAGTGTCACCCCCACACCCCTGCCTGAGAGGCTGTTCTGCCCATCTGCACAGTGCTGCTCTCCTTGAGTTCCATGAAAAGTGCCACTGGGGGCACATCCTCACTGAGGACAGTGGTGAGATGCTCTGGCATACACCTTGGAGAGCTTAGGAAGCAGCAGTTGGTCCTACCACTCCTGTGCTTTCTTGGTTCTCCTAGAGTAGCAGAGGTCTCAGGAGAGGAGGGATGGCCAGATTTGATGGTGGTGGACAACACTCCTTCCATAGAGGAGTGAAACAGTCCACAAGCAGAGGGTCCTCTACCTGCAGAGGCAGGGGGAGGACAGTCTGGTGAGCAGATTTGTGTCACCAAGAGCAGAGCACTGCTGGTGCCCTACCTGCACTCTGCTTGAAATCAGCAGTCCCCCCTTGGCCAACAATCACCCCTCTGATATGGGACAATTGTCACCGAGCGTGAACCCAGGCGAGGCAGTGTCACCTTAAGCCAGATGTCTGGTTGAGTTTTGTAGATAGGCAGGGGTGGAAAAAAGGGGGTTCTCAAGATAAACTAGACAGTTAGGGTGGCAATGATGCATCACTAGCAGCTGGCACGCAAGGACAGCACTTGGCTGAGTGATTCCTTTAGAGGAAATGCTCCTAAGTCTTTTAATGTTTTTCCGTTGATGTTTTGTAAGCAGATTGGTACAGGAGATATCTATGAAATTAGCTTGGCTGGAGCACCCTGAGCCATCCCACGTTGTTAGGAAAGAAACATAGATGGTAGGGTCTGCTAAATAAAGCCCTTGTGACATAATGGGGACATCAGCCCTGCCAGGCACGTGGGGCATGATGGACCCAGACACAAAGCACCAGCATGTACCAAACCTTCGGCAACAAAAGGAAAAAGCAAAGTGCAAACAGCAGCTTCAAACTTTGCTCCATTTGTGTTCTCATGGCCTCTCGGCCTTCATTAATAAATAACAAAATATACAAATTAAGAAACAACAAAACTAAAGAGGCAAAGGAACATAAATACGGGAAACAGGGAAAGCCACTTTGTTCAACAAAATCGAGCTGGACCCCCAGTTTGGGGCAGCCCCCTCCTCTCTACAGCTTGAAGATGCCAAAGTAGGTGCTGCCATGGTTGTAGTTCACTCGTGTTGAGTCTGTCACGTTGACAAAGACCATGTCTCCTTCCCGGAGCCTGAAGACACCTCCCTCCCGGATGGACTGGAGGTCGCAGGGCGTTGTGGAGGAGCTGTGTGTGTCTAGTCCCTTCAGCAAGAGCCGGTCCTCTTCCATGGGGAGATACAAATAAATATAGAGAGTGAAGGGTGCCGAGGTCGCTGCCTTGGTGCAGAAGCTGACTTGGGCGTAGATGTAGTAGAGCCCTGCTTCCTTCACCTTCAGCTTCCCCTCCTGGTAGGATATCGCGTTGTCACTCATGGGGCCATACATCGTTGTCTTCCATTCTAGCACTGTGGGGGGAAATTACAGCAGATGAGCTGGGAGAAGGAGACATCCAGCTTGGCAGGATGATTTTGGTGGGACACCCCACAGACACTTGGCATCACAGCCTCTGCCTGCTGTATGGTATGGGGGTGGGTCCTGCCCAACCCGGGTCACCATCCCCAGCCCAGGGGAGCAGGGTCTGCTGCCCCAAGGCCAGGACATGTTTAATCTGGGTTTCTGATCACCCTTCAAATTCATCATGCAAACCGAGGGGCATTTTGCTTCCTTCATCCAACCAAGTGGAAATGCTTAGGGTGAAGGATTGCACAGAGTTGCCACACAGGGCACAACATCCCTGTGTCCACCTCTGTGGGGTTGCTATCTCCACAGCTTTTGGTGGCACAGCCTCCTAACCCTCAGAGCACTGCCAAAACGCAACTGCAGCTTCTGTGTTCAGAAGCACCCATCCAAGGGCACATAATTTTTCTGAACTGGGTGCTGTCTTTCCTCCGAAGTCCCTCCTTCACTTGGCCTCTGGAAAAGGTGAGACTTTACCAAGGAAGTGAAAAAATAAGCGTCCCACACTTTCAGTCCCTGATAGAGTGCAGAGCTGAAAGGTTTTTGCATGGCAAGTGCTACCTCCCACCACAGGGACCAGTGCCCACGCAGCCCGCTACTAGCGTTGGCCGTATTGACTTATCTGCACCAACTCCAGTGGGAGTATGTGTTCATGAGCTACTGATGATGCTCCTGCTGCAATTGGTAAAGATAAGTCAATACAGTGACCAGGAAACCATGGCTGTAGGGACCGAGCTCAGCCACAGCCTCTGAGAGGGACTTTGGACCTCTGTCTTCTCCAGCCTACACTTGTGAGAGCATCAGAGGTGAGGAACCAGCTCCATGGAGAATGATCTGTCCCAGCCCAGAATCCCAGTCCCTACAGCAGGGTGGTCCCTGGGGAGCCACGCAGCCCATGGGCCATGCCAGTGTATGGCATGGGGATGTTTCCTCTGCTCTCGACTGCCAGGTTCCAGTGCCAAGCTCCAGGCAACTGCTGCTCTCTATGTGATTTCAGCCTGCTTTACAGGCTCAGCAAGGGCTGAAGCAGGGAGTTTTAAAATGCAGCAAGTTTCTCACTTCTTTGATCTTATCTAACACCAAGCTTTCCACAGGTAGAGTGAGCTCTGGGTGAAATGCTGCGTCAGAGATGGAAAGAGCAGTTGTTGATTACTGGCAGTTACTCCAGAATTAAATCAAACACACTCAGTCTGTGAAATCCTTGCCAAATTGAGAGACTGACCTTGCAAGCTCTTACTTTGGTAACCCTTGCTCTTGCAGGATGTCCCTTAACTAAAGGATGGAGCCGTGGGAGCAGCCACAGTCTGTGCAGAGCGATGCGCAAACCCGGATGGACTCGTGTGCTCTTCTCAAACCCACTGTGGCCATGGCCATGAGTAAGCACAGCTTGCCCAAACCAGTTTAGAGCTACGTTGCAACCGTGAAGTCCTCAGCCAGCCCATATTGCTGCCCGGACTGCTACAGGTGAGATTAGGTCAGCAGATACCACATGCCAACAGAGCCCTCCTGCATCAATCATGCCACCAAGACATGACCAGGAGAGCAAAAGCATTGCGTTCTGAGCCCCAGAGAAAAGCTGGCTCCCCTAACTATGAAGAACAATAGTTCTCTGCTCATGACAGACTCCGTGAAGATGAAGCCGTTGTGGTGCATTTCTAGGAAGGCACATAAAAGGCTACTGAAGCCAGCCAGCCGGGGATGTGTGAACCCCGTGTGTCACAAGCACTGGTGGTGACGTGACCACTGAGGGGTTTGCTGTGCCTTGGGGACACGGTTTCCTGCTGGAGTAGTGTTGTCCCTGCCCTTCCAGAGCCACGGGGCAGGGTTGATGGGTCTGGCTGGGGGTGCACACTGCCATGCCCTGCTGGCTCCATGGCCGAGGCAGTGCTGAGCAAGTCTGTCTTACCTGAGACTGTCTTTTTGGTCATCTGGCCAGCCAGGTGGGCTGCAATCGGCTCCCTCTTCTCCACTGCAATTTGGAAAGACCAGTGTTATTGGTGCCTTGGCACACGCTGTCCTTCCCTGGGCAGCACAGCTCCTCAGCAGAGACTGCCCACCCTTGATATTTCTCTGTGAGCCACCTCAGAGACAGTCTCCCAAGCCCCTCTCCATCTCTCAGTGAGGCAGGATCTGGCCTCTGCTCAGCAAAGACACTCAGTTACTTTCCAGGTGGAGCCTCTGAGGGATAAAGCCCACAAGGAGACTGTGCCACCTTGCCCACTGTGAGAACAGGACCTGGATGTGCCCACCCCTTACCTGCCGTGAACGTCTTGTTCTTGTGCAATGAACGGGGATGCTCATGGTGCTCATGGCCTGCAATGCAAAAAGGCCACAGAGTTAATTTTGGATTAATTTTCATCAACTTTAGGTGATGTGGCACCCAGAGCTGCCTGCCCTGGTGAGACAGCCATGCCCAGTGCACCCCACTGCCAGCTCCATGCCATGCACAGCCCTACCCCCTTGGGGAAGCTCTAAGCCCCTACCCCATCCCCTGCCTCCTTGCCTTGCCTTGAGGCACCAGTGAGCAGTTGCAGGGTGAAAGAACCCCCTTCCCAGGCCAAGCTGCTCCTCCTGTCCCTGGCAAGCCATGGATGCACTGGTAGCACCAGGAAACTCACCTCTCTGCATTTCAAACTTGGGCTGCTCCTTGCTGGCATCCCTGTCCTGTAACAACAGAAAAAAATATGAATATTCATTATTTAAAGATGTACAAATCAATAATTTTGAAAGCTTCTGTGTAAAGGATGCTCTGGTCACTGCCAGGTTGGTGCTGTTTGTCCCTGACACCCCTGCCAGCTCTCAGCAGAGGGTACCCAGAACTGCCAAGCTCCTCCAGTACCTTCTCCAGTATTACACGTGGCCATGGGCTGACTGGCTGTTTGCAGCAGTGATTTGATAGGTTTATGATCTTAGGTTTTAATGCAATTAAAATGATGTGACGAGGAAAGGGTAATTGAAAAAAAAAAAAAGGAACAAGAAAATAAGCATTTCTTTTTCTTTTAAACCCATGTTGGAGACCCATGCTGTAGATGGGGCACAGTAAGATGGGCACATCACTGCCCCTACAAGGGAGGGTTCAGGCCTGCTGAGCAGGGTCCATCTTGGACACAATTTTATGTTGGGTACTGATGAAAACTTGAAGGTTTAGCTGAGGCACTTGATGTCATGGGACATTTAAGGAAGAAATGTCCCTTTCCTGCCTGCTCTGGCCAGCACAGCCCTTTCCTAAACCAAATTCACGGGCTGAGCAGGCTGAGAGCACCTCAACCTTGGCTGGGCACCCTTCAGCTGCTCCAAGAGGACATTGTGGTGCAGGCTGGCTTTTTTGCACCCAAATGTGAGGAGCCACTGCACTGGCTGGAGGTGCCATCCCTGAGTCCACGGAGTGGCATTTGCACAGCACCCTCCTCCTCCTCCTCCTCGCCAGCTGCCAGGAGCTGTGCTGCCTGGCCCAGGCTCTGCACCGTCACCAACACCCGGGCAAAGCGGGCGTAGAACTGTTCCAAGTGGCAAGTGGCCACAAGCATCCTGACTGCCACCCGGCACTGGGTTGGAGCAAGGTGCCAGAGAGCAGAAAATCAGAGTTCCTCAGGTTGGGATCAGAGGGCAGAGCCAGGGTGGCTGCAGCTCCAGCCCTTCCATCCCTCGGCATGTCGCAGCCGGACGTGCTCTGGCCAAGACCATTTGTAGAAAAATACGGATGAGATTTTTTGATGATAGTGTCAAAAGAATAGAGTGTAAAGAAAGGGCATGTGCTATACAGCCCCAAGGTAAAGGCTACCCAGGGGTTTCAAAAAAAAGCTTGGGTGAAGCTGTGTGTGAGCCTGGGAGACCCCCCCTCCACCTTTAGCAGGGTCTTTGTCTGCCCAGCAGCAGCATACCTTGCACTGGAGGTCCTGGAAGCCCTTTAAAATCTTTTCACAGTCCAATAATGTTGACTTCTGACCTTCTGTTGTCTGACATTTCTGTACTTTCCTCAAGAAGACATAATCTTCATTTAGGCTCAGCCCCTCTTCCATCTGCCAGAGAGAAGAGAAGGCGAATGGGATGTTAGTGGGGAAACCTGTGATGACTGGCAGTGGAGCCACATCGTATTCTTGTCAGCAACAAATTGCAGCCTGGAAAGCTCAGGGTTGGTTGTTCAGCTTTGGGATGAGCTGGGCAGATTTGCTGTGGGTACCAAACACTCCCACAGCCTCCTGGCACAGCACCTGCACCCACATCTGCTGGGAAGCACATTCATGGGATTGGCAACACCTGATGAGAGGAATCAGGGTCCCTTCCTATTTTCTATCAACTTGATAATGAATCTAAATTTCTCACTCTGCCTTTTCCAGAAGGCAGATGGCAAATATGCACCCGCCTGCATCTACAGGCAGCAGCACAGAAACCTCAGTGAGTGGCTCGGGCTGGCAGTGCCTGCCCCAGCGACCCCAGCAGGCAGCTGCGATGCTCGCTCAGCTCACCCGGCCCTGCACATCCAGGGTGGCTTTCCGTTTTTTCAGCCAGCTCACTGACCAAAAAAAGAGCTACCAAGAGACCAAAACGACTTGTGGGTTGGAGCTGAACTCTGCAAAGAGCTTCAGATTTTAAAGAATATCAAAGTTAAAAAAAATTCCAAAAGCCCAAATAAATACATAACTAAATAAACAAACAAATACTGATTTAAAAAAAAATTACACTGTTTTGTTTTGTTTTGTTTTGTTTTGTTTTTAAAAAAAAAACAACTAATATTTGGCTAAACAGTGAAGAGAAGTGCAGACATGGGGGCACAGAGCCTGGCAGAGCGCCCAGCGCAGACAGCACTGGGCTGCAGAGGGTTGGGTTTGAAGCCCTGCCATGGGCTCTGCAGGCAGCTGAGATCCTCCTGCCTCCCGTGACTGCATTTTGGTTGCCCCTGATCCTCTGCCACAGTCCTGTGCAGTCACAGTTTGCTCTGCCAGGGAACCTCTACTTCGCCCCAGGCTACAGCCTCTGTGCAGCAAAGTCCTCTTCCATCCCTCTGACTTTTAAGTCCCCTCAGGATTGCCCTCCACCCTTGAAGATCAGAAGCCATCCACTTAAATTTCAATTTAAGTTGAGACAACATGTTCAAAAATCAGTAATGGTGATCTTATCATGGTATGTGGTAAGGAGCACTCAGTCTGGGTTTCAGACACATCTCATGTCTTTAGCTGGCTATCATTACTGATTTGGAGGCAAGCAGCTTTAGATTGGTGATTTAAAGCATCGGGCAGTGTGGCCACAGCCATGGCAACCTTGAAAACAGCTTCTCATTTTTTAATTTTTTTTTGTAAATATTTTCCCAACTATGGGACAGGATCACTGATGCTATGTCTCTTCTAAAAAAGACTAAGATGCCCTCTTTTCTTCCCTAAACAGAAAGAGCATCTGAAGTGAGATGTTGGCAAAATTAAAAAATGTAAGCACTAAAAAAATTTCCTTTCTGAGCCCCTTATTCTCCCAGTTAGAGTCACAGTGCTGCCAAGTGCTCCAGCACCAGAAAGACCACCAACGAGCCAAAAAAAGTGACTTGTGTGTTTAAGGCACACTCTCCTCTCCCTCGACTGGCCATCAGCTGCCACGTTTGCTGTCAGTGGCTCTTCTGGATTGATCCATTCTCATTTTGTTAATGGAGAAAACAAATTTCTTCCTTGGCGTAGATGTTAGAGGCAAATTAAAGCAGAAATGAGAATGTGAGTGTAATAAATGCCACACCCGCATCCATCCCGTGGCCAGAAGTGACCTTCTACCACGTTTATCCTTTTGGTGAGCATACCTCACCACGGCTGAAGGCAAATCACGTTAGCAGAGGCAACCTTATTTCTCCACTTACCTTATCCATCTTCATGTGAAGATACAAACAGAAGAGTACGGTCCCAACTGTCTGTGCTACAATAAATACAGCGAGGAAGGTCATGAACATTTTCATGGTGCTGGGCGAGGTGCTGCTGACGGGCCGGGCCGTCGCTGGGCTGTAGGGTTCGTTCATCCTCTGCGCACGTTGCTGGGGCTCCTCCAAATGTGCTGCTTGCAAGTAGCATGAGAACTGTTGTGTGCACACCCGCTGCTCAAGGGATACAGGTTGCAGCAACCTACACTTCCTGGAAAAAACGCTTCGTAGTGGGTAGGTTTGTTCACTACCATCTCCCACAACAAAAAAAAGGTTGCTTAGACTTTCTTCTGTAGTGCACTTCCATGTGTTTTTTTCCTACCACTCTACCAGAAGCAGAGAGAGGTTCTTAGTCCATATGTTCGTATTTACCCTCAAAACGCTCCAGAGTATGCCCCAGTGTTTTTTTCTGCTGTGGATGAAAGTTTCATAGCAAGTTGTCTTCGAAGAAATGAAGACTGTGAGTCCACAGCCACTGCTGTCCAGCACTGTGGGCTGCCAGGGGCTAGGAAGCACTCCAGAAGTCAGTTGTTTCTTGAAAGGGGAAGAAAGGCTTTTTGCTCTCTGTTTCTCTCATGAGAAGGATGATTTGTGCAGTGAAGATCCTTGGCTGAAGCAGGCAGGTTGTGCTGGTTTCTGGCCTTCCCATGGCTATGGCCCTTGTGCTCCCCATGGGTGAAGCTTCTGCCTGGATAGGCTGGATGATTCTGGAGAAAGGACCACCTCCACGGGCACTGCAACCCTAGCATGGGCACAGCTTTCATGCTCATCGACAGACAGCAGGACTGTGGGTCTTGGTGCTTGGCTGTCACTTTGGAGAGACAAGTTTTAATCAGCTTTCTTGGTACCTTAGCAAGATGCTTACCCTGCACCCAAGGGCACAAGCCACCTCTAGACCCTGTCCCCACTCACCCATTACCTCTATCTATATATCCAGGCATGGAAAGGGCTGTTGCTGGGCACTCCTGCCAGCTGCTGACCTCCCAACCTCATCTCCATGCAACTCTGGGCAACTCATGCCCCCACACCTCTCAAGCCAGCAGCAGGGTGGTGAGGTCCTGCCCTCAAGCTCTTCAGGCATCCAACATCTGTGCAGCCATGCACCACCAATAAACTAATTTAGGGTAAATGCAGAGGGGTCCTCATTGCTTGCAACAGGGGACAGACTTCCTTTTCTCTGTGTAAAGAGGATAAATCTGGGTTTCTGTAGGGGTGCAGAGGAGGAGGGCTGCGAGGCTGTGCTGTGGGGAGGGCTGGGGAGCTGGTTTGACAGCAATCTTCATGCCATCATGCAAAGAGTTGTTTTGAAAGTAGCATGCTAAAGGTGATGCTCTTATCAGATGTGCATGCAGCAAATAAAGGGTTGGATCCTGCCAGAAGCAGTGAGGTGCTGAGCCCAGTGCTGCTTGCCAGCAGCCCCAGCAGAGGAGGTACCCAGCACCTCGTCGGGGCTGCTCAGTGCTGCAGGATGGAGTCCAGCATTTGCTTCTGCTATCTCCTCGCTCTCTCGCATCCTGTCCTGTGTGGTTAGGGTGCTGTGAGCTGCAGATGCAGAAGCTGGTAACAAAGCACAAATGTCTCTGCAACCAAGTCAGAGTTTGACCTTGGCAGGTCACCGTGTACCTAAATATAGCATCCAAATCACAACTGTGGGATGGCACCAGGGTCTCTGTGGGCAGCAAGTCAGCAGCTGGCTGGAGGACAGCCCAGGGCTGAGGCTGTGGCTGGTGCTTTGGAGCCATGTGACCCCTCGCTGTGCCAGGACTCTGAGATGCCCCTCTGAGATGAGGGGAGCTTTGGGATGGGGCTGTCCACTCCTGGGCCAGCCCCCTCGTGTCATTTTTGCCTTCTGCCTGTGCCTCAAGAGCTGCCCACGCATCCTCATCATCCAAGGGCTGTCTTACTGTCCTGCTCATCAGGTCTTCCCAGTCCCCAAAAGAACATCCTCCTAGCAGCAGTGAGGTGCCCCAAACAGTGCTAAGGATACACCATGTTGGGTCTTAAAAGTGTCCCCCTTGGCATCACCAGGCTTTGGACTTGGTCCCTTGGGCTTGCAGCACACACAAAGCCTGGGGGCACTGCCAAGCCACTGCTTCTATTCCTTTTTATCTTAAAATCGGCATTACCATTGAAAGGCCAGCCCTGGCCTCAGAGGTGTCTGATCTGACACTGAGCTCCTACACATCATTACTGCCACAGTGAGCTTGTCACAGGCAAAAAGCCTTTTTGTGGTGGCCACCCCCAAGGACACTCCGCACAGCTGAGGGCCATGAGGCCATGGCAGCGAGCAGCCCTGCTCCCCAAAGTCCTTGCCCTGTGCCCCAGCCCCATGGCACTCACCATCATTTTCCAGGGCTCTTCAGAGTTTCCTCTGAATTTAACAGCCTCATTTGGGGGAAGTCTCTACATGAGAAGCAAAAGGACTGAGGTGTCATTACTTAATACTTTCCCCGCATCCCGAGTGACGGGACCCAGAGGCAGCCGGTGAGGTGTGAAACCACAGCAGTGAGCGCTGCAGAGAGCAGCGAGCGAGGCTTTGCACAGCTATTCCTCAGCCCTGGCTGTCCCCAGCAGATGACATCTTGCCAAAGCCATTCCTGCCTAGCCCTTCAGCACAGTTTCACCGAAATGAGAAGAACCTGTTGGTAACGTTGCAAACCCTGACCGCGTTGCCAGCCCTGTTGCATGCACCTTGCTGGTGAGGCCAGGGCCGGCAGTAGCTTTGGTTTTGGGGAGGAGGATGAGGAAAGGCTCTGGTTTTGGGTACCCAGCATAAAACATCACTGGAGGGTTGGATGGTTTGTGCTGCAAACCAGGAAACTGAGAGTCGTTAGTCACCAGTACCCTGGTAGGAGAAACTGGGTGGAAAATATGATAGTGGGGATCCTGGCAGAGGTTTGTCAGTGGGGAAGGCAGGCTGGCAGCACCTCTTTAGTAAACCATTTCTCCATGTCGACAATCCAGCCCCTCACCATCCTGGCTGGTGGGGAGCAAGCCCTTGGGAGCCACCTCCTCCACCTTACCCCACTGCCTCTGCAGTTTCTCTGGGTAGAGCCAGAATTCAATGCCAGTAGCACCAAATCTACCCGGAGGTGCTGACTGAGCTCTAGAGAAGGCAGAGCTCTGTTGGGCCTTCTGCCACAGTAGCTGTTCAGAGCCAGGCAGGCCAGGAGGACAGTATATTATACTATACTTAGAGGACTTAGTAGTGTTGGCTTGATGGTTGGACTTGGTGATCTTGGAGGTCTCTTCCAACCTAAAGGATTCTATGATTCTATGATTCTGTGACAGAGTTGCTGCAGGGTGTGTCGTGGTGTTGGCCCCTCACAACATGCCCTGTTGCCACCTTACTGCTTCATATGGATGGTATGGATAGGGGGAAAAACTCAAAATCCTCAAAATCCATATTATCCCATGCCACACCGTCATGGTTGCACATCCTTGACCTACTGTAGGAACATTGGGGAGCGTAGCAGAGGGGGAACACAGCCTTGGAGAAAGAGGAACATGGTCCAGAAGGATGATGGGCAAAGGATAGAAAACCTAGTGGCAGAGAGAAGAGTCTGCCTGCATGGGATAACCCCAAGGAAGGTGAAGTCACACCTTCACCTGGTCATGATCCCACCGAGCAATCAACAGGGCTTTCTTTCACCACCCAAATCCTCTGAACATAACCATGCCCATACACTTGTGAACCCCAGCTGGCACAGTTCCTCCAGCCAAGCTAACCACTGTGTGAGACAATGGGAAAATGTGATCCATCGCTTGCATTCCTACTGACCCAGCTGTGGTATTTCCACTGATCAGCGAATTGTCTCCACTTGTACTCAGTGCACAGAGTTTTGTTTACTGAGAAAATATCCGGTTGCCTGCCCCAGTGATCTGTCAAAGGCTGGGAGCATTTCTGAAGGCAGCAAGGTGAAAGCTGATGAGAAGAGAGTAATTTTTTTTTTGGGTGCCTGTTGCGGTTTCATGACTAGCTCCTTAAGATGTGCTGCTCACTCCACATGCTCTTTACAATTAGCAAAAGTTGGGTGTTATGCAGTACTGAAAACAATACATTCAAAAAGAAGATTTTCTTTTGAGTCACAAAAGGAGTTTGCCCGTGATGCCGTGGGAGGGATGCAGAAGGGAATCTATGAGAGAAATCTAAATTAAGTCCCTTCAGCACAGGGCCATGGGCATAACAGAAATTTGAGCTTTTCCACCATTTCCATCCATTCCATGTAAAGTGTTTTGTCAATTCCTTAGACTTTTCCCTCTCCTGCATCCTCTGAGTCATGTCTCCAGGACAACCCTGTCACCAGAGAGGAAGAGAGAACAGACATAGCCAGAACACCTCAGAAAACATCACCAGCTTCCGGAGAAGGAAAGGTTGCGTTGCAGTTTCCGTTCATTTTTTCACCTTGGTATGAATGAGAGAAAGCTCTTGGAGCCCAGGGCAGTGAGAAGCAGCCTCAGGGACAGATGAAGTTATCGCTACAATTTCTCCTCTGTGGAAGAGATGGGCAGAAGGTGGTGGTTGTAGCCACTATGGTGGTAATGATGGGCTGCAACCCTGCTGCTTGCCACAGCCCCCAGCCATGGAGAGACACCCCTGTGGAGGTCAGTAAAAGTTCCAAGCTCCAGTAGACATGGACACAAGATGCTCAGCAGGTAGATCAGAGAAGGATGCAGAACATCAACTCCCCTGCATATTCCCCAGAGACATGAGAGGACATCTGCCCCTTTTCTGCCCCACTCCAGAGCAGCAAAGAGAAAGAGCTGCAGGAGATGGTACCGGGGTGCTGCTGTCCCTCTGAGCCACCCCACTCTGAGTGCCATCGTCCCCTGTGCCCCCTTCCCTCCATCCCTCCTCACCTCCTGCCCTGCTGTGCCACCCACAGACAAAGCCCAGGCCACACTTTCCCTATGGGATTGGGGTAGGTGGAGAGCAGGGGAAGGCAAAGAAACAAGCCCCAGTGACCACACAGAGGATGGAGGGCCCAAAGGGCACACGGCTCTTGTGCCACATCTGGGCTGCACATCTGGGTGGCAATGCCAGCCTCACTGCACTGTGCCATGACAAGCACCTGGCCTCGAAACTGCTGATGCTGAGCTCTACCCAAGCTGTGAAACCACAAACTGCACTAGAAACTTCTTGCTATGACGGCTGCACCTACTTCTCCAGGCTTCCTAAAAATAGAGCCTGGCACGGGGAGCCCCCCCGGGGCCCGGCCCTGCCAAACAAGCACCCCCCGCCTGAGTCAGGGCGGGAGGGAGCGGGA
>NW_008627948.1:0-726 GCF_000691845.1 Merops nubicus | reverse complement strand
TTTCTTCTTTATTGCTGGAAACATCTTCTCCCCCCGTGAGTCTAAGGGTTGTCCCAGCCCTGCAAGCATTTTGTCTGCAGGTAATTTGCTTTGCCTTAGTTGTGCTCCCGTGCTCAGAGGGACTGATCACATCGGACCCGCTGAGCCCACGTGGGATTGATCTGATCCAATCCACTCTGCCCAGGGAGGGCAGGGACCACAGGCAACCAGATCCAGCCTGCTCAAAGCCACACAACTGCTGGTGAGCAGCTTCTCCACACTGGCTTCTCAAAAGCAGAGGCATCATGGTGTGACAAGCCATCTCCCAGCAACATTTTGGGGAGCAGCCTTCACCAGGCTGGAGTGGGGCAGAAGGAGCCTTAAGTTCAGCCTGTCCTAAAGGTTTTGAGCCCCATTTCTGTGCCTCTCGATGTCTGCCCTCTGGCTTCAGCTCCATCAACAAGTTTGCTTCACTCTGCTTTTGGGGTGCAAATGGTTGTGGGGGCCCCTTTGCAGAGGGGAGGGGAAGTCTCAGCCTTCCCCTGAGCATCACAACAGGAGCATCATGCCCCAGGCTTGGTACCAGGCACCGCTTCCCCTGGGCTCTCTGCAGCAGGCTGGGAGCCCTCCCCTCGTGCAGGGCAGGGTGATGCCAGGACAGTTGATGCGAGAGGTGAAGGAGAAGGGGGGCAGCTTCCAAAGCCCCCCACAGTGAGGAAACGAGCAGCTTTGGCTGCTCCCTGACTT
>NW_008627947.1:18928-46153 GCF_000691845.1 Merops nubicus | reverse complement strand
TAGAAACATTTTTCCAGTTGCAGTTCTTAAGGAGTTGTGTGTTTCATTTTTTGCAGCAGTATGTATGACACGTAGTTCCTTTGTGAAGTTTTTAATGCAGATGCATTGTTTCACCACTTTCATCTAACAAACAATTTTCTTGATAATCAGACATCAAAATCCTCAAATGTCTTAATCTTTACATCAATGTTTTAAGTAGTTTTCAAATGATATACTTGCTTTCTCTAAGTTTTAATTCTGAAATATTTTCTTTACATATTTAGTTTTCTCTACATTACTGCAGCATGTTTTCCTATTTCATTTTGATTTCTTTGTTTATGGCTCTAAGATACCTTGCAGTTTTTGAATTTATATGTTTGGCTTCTCTTTTGAGAGTATCAGCTTAGATAAATGGGCATGAATGTTCAATATAGTCTTTATAGCTCTTCGTTATGAAAAGCAGATGTAACAGGCGATTCTTACTTTCTTCACTTTAATGGTTTTTCATCTGCATTTAGCTAGTTAATTTTGTTATAAATGTTATCACAAGAAGTAAAAATGAGATGCAAAGAGTATTGCAAAGCTACCACAGCAGAAAATGTCATTTAATTTGTCAAAGTGGAAAGAAACTGCCTTGCTACAGAAATCCTGAGACATTTTTGTAAATGTAAATATTGCCAGTGAGGCTTTTCATATAAAGACCACCTAGAGAACATCTTCTATGAGGGTCACAATATTGAGTGGGAAGGAATAAATTTATTGATGGCTGAAAGGAAAAGAAACAAGTAACCAAACTGACCAGGTAGTCCTCTTGAGAATTTCTAGCTCTGCCAAAAAAAAAAAAAATTATTACATATCTGTGTACACACACACAGTTGGAATTTTTGACAGACTGAAAAGAAAAAAACTCTAAGCAATAAGAGGTGACAGATATGGAGATTTGGGAAATTGTTTCCGTAACACCATGAATTGTGAAGTTACGTTTGGATTTCAAAAGCTTATATGCTGCAAATAAAGCAAAAAACAACACTCTGAAATCTGTAAAGTTTATTTTAAAGGCTTTTTTCCTAATTGCATTTAACAATATTTATAGTTATCACGTTAATATCAAGTTCATCAATGCAAAGTAAATTCTTTCAGTAAAGCCTCTCCATTTTAATGTATATTCTGAATGTATACTGAGTGTAAGGAACTTTCTACTCAGTTTTCCTCCATCACTACACGTTAGCATATGTGTAGTTAAAAGCTACAATTAAAATGTCATCTGAGATAGGTGAGCAATGAATTTGTTTGAGACTTTCAGAACTGATTCCAAAAAAATAGAGGGGGAAAAAAAACAAAAACTCACAGTGCTTCAAATACTGCCAAAATTACTCTTGAAGACCTCATTTAAAATGATAGAGATTTACAGCACTTGTGTGTGTAGTCAGTGAAGGGAAATGAAAATGTAATTGCAAGCACTCATCAAAAGCTCCAGCTTTTGCTTCGCTTCAGTTAAAAAGTACAGTTTATTATGAAGCGACATGGTAAAGTTGGCAGGATTTTGTCAAGTCTAAGCTGGAGCCAAATCAGCTACAGGTAGAAGATGAAAAGCCTGATCCATATCCACTGAAGTAAATTGGAAGTTTCCCATCAGATCTAAGGCTTCAGAATTTGCCAAAAGACTTTGATTGTGTGGGATAAGTGTGGTTGTTTTTTTTTTTTTTTTTAATTTCAGTAATTATTGGAAATATTACTTTACTCATTTACATATGTTTAAATAAGGATAAATTAATATTGCAGTTGAAAATCCAACTGTAATATATTACGGAAGTCATTGTTCTGATCCCAGATATTGGTGACTGAGCCCTGGGTGTTTTGAAGAGCTGAATAATGTCAGTTGCCCTGTGAGGCCGTGGTTGTCAATATTTGTCACTGCACCTGCACGCTGCAGCATGGCCAAGCCATGTGGATTTGAACCAGGTCAGATGTGAGAACTTGCTTGCGTTTTTGTCAGCCTGGCAAGAGCACACAATGAAGTATTTATAGCTGCCTTGTACCAGCTGCAGGAAGAAGGATGATACCTGATCTGGCATAAAATCTACCAAGATAAAGTTACTTTCAAAATTTTAAAAAATATTTGTATCAGCACAATGTCTTGGTACCAGTTCAGCTTTTCTTTTTTTTTTTTTACATGAACTTTCACTGCTTTTTAGGTACTGAGCACCTGGAAGCTGCAGTTACCATCCCAGTGAACCACAGGTTACAATTATTGTTGCTAAATATTAACATATTGTTTTAATATTATTGCATATTTGAGCTGTATTGAAGTAATTTGGGCTGATATACACTGACAGCTACTAGCGTCAAGATAATTTGAGGAGATTTTTTTCTTTTTTCTCCCCTCATGTTGCAAGGAAGATTTTCCATGACAGGCTGCTTTCTCCTCTCCCTTCCCCCAACTTCTCCCCCACAAAACTTGTGCTCTTCCTTGCCATGATGTAACCATTTTTCATAAACATGAATCACACTCTAAGATAAATTATATTATTTTTTAAATGTGAATTTATCAGGCATGATCCTTCTCTGTTTTATCAGCATAACTGGTGCAAGGGGGAATCTGACTCGGGAACATGTAGCTGAGCATGGTGAATGCAGAAATGTCGTAAAATTCCTCACTGGACAGGGAGTACTGGCTTTATTGGGTAAATGTTTGTGGAATTGCACTCTCAGAGCAGAAAATGGTGTAGTAATATTTCACATAAGGAAACTTTATCAACAAAGGATTACAAGGTGTGTCCTTTTTTTTGATGTCATTTTTTATATTAGTATTTCCAAAGTTGGGGCAACTTTTGTGGGCTTTTAGCAGATGTGGAATTAGTAGATGTTTGTTGAAGAAAAAAAAATGCAGGGTATTGAAAATAAGACCAGCTCTAAGAAAAGAGGTGATCACTTGGGAAATGTGTTGGAAAAGGCAATTTAGGGAGCAAAATAGAGAAAACTGTGAAAGGAGAAAATAATTGTCATGTCTCAATCACAAGTGTATATGCACACATGCTGTTCTTCCATGTATAATCACATTACAGTCCAGGATAAAGTGGATTGAAAAGCCTATGCAGATTTCAGTAAGTGATCCCTGCAACATGAGATGTGGGAGGTGAAAAGCTCTGGTGAATGCCAACCAGTTTTATCTGGGTTAGAGAAGAAATGGCACTTTCCCTTCTCAGTTTTATAACACGCTATCCGCTGTGTTTACAGCAATAAATACACTGCAAATAAACTCTCAAGAGTTGACATTTACATGCAGCTGCAGCATGTCAAACATTTTAGAGCACTGTCTTGCTTTGCCTCTGAGCTTGCAGCTCTGACTCAGGTAACAGTCATCATTTATATGTACAAATTTGGCAGCACTGAATGATCACTAGCAACAATTTTCATCAAAGAAAAGAAACACAGGAGAAGTGTGTGGTTTTCAAACAATTTATAAAGTATATTCATCTGGGTTGGACCATTTCACTCATGCAATAGTCACACATGAAGGGTTTTTGCACAACTGCTTTTTACTGTTGGCCATGAGCAGTAGCTGGATTACCAGAGAGGTTTTTGCAGATTCTATTGACAGTACGACCATAAGTAGGCAACATCAGCATTCAGGCAGGAGAATCTGATGGAGAAGATAAACCCTATATAAACTAACAAGCATATCCCTTGGCTGTATGAAAGATGGTGATGGCTGTAAGGTCACATTAAAGTCCTGAATTGTTTAGGAAAGCTTATGTCTTGCAGCTGGGAAACATCACACAGAAAGTCAACTTGGGTAATTTTATCTGCTGTGTTCCCCTGGGCCAGTGCTTTGGAAAGGGGGGTAAGATCTGCTGTTAGTCATTGTTGCCTCTTGTGAGCTATTAATTTATTACGCTCTTTTATGTCTGTATGTATTTCTGTAAATAGTGCTTAGATTAAAGTTAAGTGTATGTATTTGTAAAAATGGACTGGACTTTCAGGCGAAGTCAAGCCTGACTGGGATGGTACCATTCATACTTATGTACAAGAACTACACTTCTCTGCTGTCTGTGAAAGGTTTGATAAATTTAGAAGCAAGACTAATGGTTGGTGATAAGAGCAAATTGCAGAAACTCCAATCCCAGTTTTTCTCGCTTTTACTAACAGTGTAACAGACCATGTGTGCTGTTTTTTTTTTTTTTTCAGTAACTTGCTAGAACTTCACATACCCACCTCTGTACTTGCAAAGGGCTTTTGGGGATGTATAAGTGCTGTTTTTCACCTGCAGCTGTATGTACACAGTCATAGAGTGGTTGGGATAGAGCTGTGTAAGAACTCCTGAAGGATCTTTCAAGATAACGTGTGAATTTACCATTGTTTTATTAAACAATCTTTCAGCTTTTCCAGCTTTTGATCTTGTAACAGTGGTGGTTTTTGTTGAGGTAAATAGGAACCTTGGAAACACAATGTTGTGCTGCACAACTGAGTTCTCTATAAGTCATGAATGAAACCGTGTCCTCATTGTAGGAAACTGTGCTGGGATGCATAAACAGGCACTTGAGCAGTCAGTGAATTCAGAGTTTTGAAAGGACATTAGGTACAAGCTACAAAGCTTTAAAAGTCTCAGGCAAGTTTGACTTGTCTATAGATGAATCAAATACATTCTGTGGCTGCTACCATTTGATGGAGGAGTATTGTCTGACTCCACTGTGACACAGGCAATTGTTCCACTATTTTTAAAGTCTTGGATTCAGTAAAAAAATGGATTAAGAATTGAAAAAAAAAAAAATAGCGAGGAAATCTCACTGAGTTCTGGTATTCAGTGGCTCCAAGCACGGTGATGACATAAAATTAGGATGCTCATTTAGGTTAGTGTTTTGGCAAGATAAAGGGTAGGTTAACAAGGCAAAGATAGTAATTAGATAAACTGCTAGTTTAATTTCTCGTTTAGTTTCTCATTAGGTTTTGCCGTTGGGTGTAGTCAGCTGCAGCATGATTTTATGCTTTCTCATGTTGAAAGGGGGTGTTGTAATTTGGATGCAGGCTTTGGCGTGAAGAGCCTTCTGGCAGAGGGAAGAATGGATCCTGAAAGGAGGAATTAGAAGAGAAATGAGACCTGCAGAAAATCTAGCCTGTTAATAAACGTGACCTTTTACGTGCTGTCTTTTGATTCCCGACTGCACCCTTGAGCTACAGCTCTTCCTTGGAGCTTAGCTTATGTCCTCTAAATTTTATTCTGTCCATCTTTTTCCTGACAAGAAAGAGTTTAGCAGTGTCCCAGTTCTTTGTATGGCGGTTTCTTAAGCAGAAGGGCAAAAATTGCAGTTTTGGGAATGTGTGCCTGGAACTTAAAGGAGGATTGAAGCATGTGCAAAGGTGCTTTGGCTCTGCTGGAAGGTGTCATATGGGTAACCCGAGGCAAACTGTGTACTAGTGTAACATTTAGGTTTCCCTTCTATGAAAAATGAGATAATACAGAGTTACTGGAGGTTTTTCACTCTTTCTTAGTTAAAAGAAAAGCTAATTCAAAGCCTAGTTGCTATGTTGCTGCTGGTATGATAAGGCCTCTTTACCCAGGGCTCTTCTTTCTTTTGAATGGGTTTTTGGATGCCAAAAATGGATTATCCCAGTGTTGTCATAAGCATGACCCACAGCTCAGAATGAAGAGAAACCCATTATGTGTACTATGGAGATAACTATTTTCCCACTCGTACTCTCTGTGGCTTCTGTGCTTGCATGGTGGCTCTCCTATCTCCCCCTGTTGTTTTAGCTTTATGAACACTGGAAATATGTAAGGATTGGTGGTTTTTTTTCCTATTTGCATTGTCCATGAGCAGATGGCTTGATGGCCAGTAGTTGCTCCTGCTGCTGTTGATTTTGCTGTTCTTCTCAGGTGCCTCACAGAGAGGTTTCCCATCCTAGAGCCTAATGCTTTGCTGTGAGGGTAGTGCTCTGAAGCTGAAGAAACCTGAGAAGGAGAGACAACCTTCCTGCAAGTAACAGATGGTTACTGTTTTAAATACAGGCAAAAAAAAAAGAGAAGGGAGGATTTTCTTGGGGAGATGGGGGGGGTTCTGGTGGGAAAAGAAGTGGAAAGAGGGAGGTGAGGGATGAAAAAGAGCAAAACTGATTGGAGGTTTTTCATATCCTACTTAATCACAGTCATATGTCAGGCTCTTTGAGAGGAGGAGGGAGGGGATGGCTTGCTGAAATGTGTAGCGTGCTGGAATTCTGCGAGTGAGTCGTGCGGCGTGGTGAGTCCCGTGGCTTGCTGCTGCCCTGATGAATAGAGCCTTTCCAGAGCTGCCAAGCCCAAAGCAAATGTGGTCAGGGATTTATTACGAAACGTACCAAACCTTGGCATGGGGCTAATTGCATGTAACAAGGAGCGTGCTGGAAACTCAGACCTGAAAGGTGACAAATGCAGAAAGTATTTTTATCTGATGCTGGTGAAAGAGGTTTTATATAAGGGAATGTCTGTATGTCTGTGCTTTTTGCTAATGAGCTCCTAAACATAGCTGCGTGTTTTCTTGTTATTAGCTTGGCTAAGATAGATTTGATTTGTAGTAGTGGTTATTTATTTCACAGCCAACAAAGAATGAGCAAATGCTATGTGTCTGTAATAGCTGAAGTTCTGAAAAGAAGTGTGAGTGCTGCCTTAGGTATTTGATGCACATATCCAAAGAGAATAGAATAGAAAGTTATGAAGCTGGATATAAGTTGAGTTTGAAACTTCTGCAACGTAAAGGTTGCAGAGAGGGCAAAAATGAACTGTTGGCCTTGGAAAGAGTATTTCATTCACTATCCTTGGGGTTAAGCAACAAATTTGTATAGTAAGACTGATGATTCTTCAAGTTTTAAAGTTTATTAGATCTACTAGATCTACATCCTTGAATGTCTAATGTTCCTTATCATATAATACAGCATAGACTTATACCACAGTGAAACTCAGCCCAGTGGAGAGCTTCTTGCTTTCTTTTAGCGCTTCTTCCTGTTCTTTACAATATTCATAGCTGCATTTTTAACTCTTGTATTGGTCTTTAATGTCTGATTTAGTTAAACTTTGTCTGCTTCTGTCTTTGAAAGTCATCAAACTGTCCAAATGAGTATTGTTAAATTTCAGAGGTGTTTCAAGAAATTTAAAATGAAAAACTGGGGAAAAAAACACAATCAAGCAAAAATAAAATATGAGATGGATATAGAACTTAACTGACTTGGATGTTAACTGACACAGAAGCTAGGCAGTAGCAAACTGTGTTGTAAGAAATAAAAACAAATGCTGTAAGATTTTATACAAATATTCTTTGTTGTCAAATTGGCAGCATCAACTTTTTCCTTTTTTTTTTCTTTCTCTCTGGGGTGTGGGGAGGGGAGAGTAGTGCAGCTTTTTGAGTTGATGTTTGAGACATAGTAAGAGATTTCTATTTTTCTTCATAGAAATGTCAAGGAGCAGATGTCTTAAAAATCTTCCTTATCTAAATTATAGGGTCTAAAAAGCATACAAGCTATTCATGCAGGTACGAGATTTGCTGTACAGTGGAGTATTAGGGAGAGATTCAAAGTAGAAGCTTCCTCCGTGGCATTGCCTTCATCTCAGTTCAGTTGTGCCTAGTAACTTCCATCAGTTTTCAGACAGTAATGACTCTTGTGTAGCTGGCTTGTGGAACTGCTTTGAACCTTGCAAGACTGCAGCAGGTGAGCCCTGTCAGGTTTATCTTAGCTCCTCTCTATCCACAGTAGTCTTTGCTGAATTACATTCCTGCCCATAGCGTGGGAGAATGAGTGAGAACCCAGCAAAGTCAGAGTTCCTTAGTCTTTCCAGTCCTCCAAAGGTGTCAGAGCCCTTTATTTCAACAGTGAAAGAACTTTCCTCTGAGCCAAATTTTTCAGTGTCAACACTGACAAAGGCTGCATTGTCCGGGTTGGGGGGGGTGGGGGGGGAAAGCAAGTGCTTCGTAAAAGCTGTCCTGAACCAGTACAACAAACGTTGCCTTTTCGTCTGGATACTGCTTCAGTCTTTGTATTTGCTCAGTGCTTGTCACCTCTGATGCACAAAAGGAGGCGGTCCTGTGCTCCTGAAGAGAAGCAATTAGCCCTTGACCATCAGAATCACCTTGATCCACCTCAGCTATGCAATAAAAATGATCCAGCTGTACTGTAGAAAATGGGAGGTTTTGATAATATGGGCTCTTAATCACTATAGATTTTAAGTCATATTACACATACATTTTAAGAGAGATTCCCCTCATGAGGGCTGAGATGTGTGATATTTAAAAATGACTGTGTTAACAGAATCAAGTGACAGAAAGTAAATTCCTCCTATGGTGAATGTTATACCTTCATAGTTGCAGTACAACAAAAATGTATATGCAGAATGATGGGAAAAGAAGACATTGGAAGCAGAGACGCATCTGCATTACAAAGTAACAGCTGGAAACAGTTTTGATTTTTCTTGTAGTTTTATTTAGCCTGAGGTAGTTGGGCTTTGGTAGTACTTGCACATTAGGTACCACAGCAGTAGCATCTTTGTTAGTTCCACAGTGAAAGATTCATAAACCTTGGGACAAACTGTGTCAATACAGCAACTTATTGTTCTGAGGCATAACACAATCCTCCGAGTATTTCAGATTTCTCTATGAACTACTGTAAATACTAATAGCACTAGTAGTACGTCCTGCCACGGTTTCCTATCACATTGATAGTCAGGAAAGGAGAGATTTATAAATTAAATAAAGTAACCAGAAACAGAAAATAAGTGTGCTGCAAACATCCACTCTTGTTCCAATCAAAGCTTTTATATGGAGTCTGTAGTCTAAGGCACGTTTTACAATGAATCCATCAGCCCATAGTACTTTATTGTGTAAATACTGGTACAGACCCTTTACAGTGTGTGGAATAAAATGTTATGATTTTTTTCCCAGTGTAGAGATTTCTTTTTTTAAAAATATGGGAAAATAAAGATTTTTATTATTTATAAAATAAAATGCCGTAGATATAAATCTTACAAAGTTACAGGATTCCTCCCAAGAACTATTCTTGCTATAGGAGCATTACAGAGATTCTGTTTTCATTCAGATAAGTTGTTCTTTAACTATTTCCTAAATCTATGAAGCCCAAGTAAGACTTCTTTTCTTTGGCATAGAACATACATGTGTTCTAGTTTACCTTGATTTTCCACAATAAATATTCAAGTTTTTTGTAGAAAGCTAGAATTATATTATTTTTTTCTATCCGGATGGCAGTGTAAATTTTGCTGCCAGTTAGCTTTGAACACATACAGGGTTTTACCTGAAATACATTGAATAAAATAAAAGGAAGAGAAAGGATCACAGAATTGCAGAGAAGCTCTCAATTTCTAAAGTGCTTCATAGCACTTCCAAGGTAGAAATTTTTAATGTCTACTGATTATTGTAATTCCATCTATGCGAGTTACCATAGGTTTTTTATGCATTACAACCTCTGTCCGGGCTATTAATAGCCTGATGGTCCTGCTGTTGAAGATAGCAGGAAATCTGTGCTTGATACCAGCAGAGCTGAAGAATGCTGTAAGTGACAGATAGTGCTGAAGGAAGAAAAACAAATGGTACCATAAATCATCTTCGCTTGCACAGGCATAATGGTTGCACAGCAGACCATAAGTTTTTCTGATCTCTAAAATGTGCTTTCTTACTACCTTTCTAGCAGTTGCTCAGAATAGACATGAGGAGATGCTATATCTGGCAGTCGTTCCCCTCCTTTCCCTAGATGAACAGATTAAATGGGCTATCTGGTGAGGGATGAACTGACGTCTTTGGACTAATATTTAAACTAAGTTGTGGCCAAGTTTATCCCTCTGTTTTCCTTTCCCCAGCATAAGACTTAAATTTAAGAAGGATTCATAAAAGCTGTGATTTTTCACTCTAAGGACATTCTCCAGTTTTGGAAGCTTCCACTGAGGAAATTATTTTCCTCCTCAGTTTTTTGGTAACAAGCATGTTACAAAAAAAAAAAAAAAAAAAGCCACATATAAGTAATACTGTGACTCAAACCAAAAATCCAAAAATAATATCGAGTTTTGGTAACAAGCATGTTACCATAAAAAAAAAAAAAAAAAAGCCACATATAAGTAATACTGTGACCCAAACCAAAAATATCGAGCAAGGGTGTTGTCATGGACTAACTATATCAGAAGAGTGGTAACAATTTTATTGCTGTAAGTTTATTACTTACAGACAGCATAAAATTTGGGAGATTCTCCTTGCATTTCATACAACAACCTTCCAACTATGTCCTGTGACAAATTAATGTCTATCAGGAATGTATAAAGATGACAATAAAGACTGTAGTAAATGTGGAGGAGGTATGTGAAGTAGATGGCTGTTGGGTTTGTGCATGAAGCAAAATTAGGGGATATTTTATGTCCGAGCACTAGTTACGTTGTCTTGTTAAGGAGAACTTTCTGTCCCTTTCTGGGAGGTTACTCTTGCTGTGAGTTCATAGATAATACCAAGTATGTATGTGCCAGTTTGCACCAAATCCAGATATGTTTGCCTCTGGCACAAACTTTTTACAAATGATATGTTAGGAGGGAAGTATAGGTGACTCAGTGGGACAGTTTTGTCTGCAAGAATTCTGGATTTTTGCAAATAGGCCTATTATTGCTTCATAGCTTAAAAATCTTAAACATGAATTTCAGAATAAAAGTTAACAGCTTTTAATATAAGCAACAGAAGATTGTTCCTTGGCACTGTATCAGTGGACTAGAAGCATAAAAATAAACCTTGTGAAGTTAAAAGCCTTGAAAAGATGATTTCTGTTACAAATACCTCATAAAAAATATTGGTTTAGTAATGTAAGCTCAAATTACGAATGTCATATGTGTGGGTATTTGATATATTCATGAATAGATGTAAATGGGATCATGGTTATCATGGGCACATAGGCTGGACTTAGTGGTGAGGAATTGCGTGGGTCTGTAAGGACTACCCATAAACATTAACTGCTCAAGGATGAGGGGCCATCAGCTTATCAAGTACTGCTGGAGAAAGTTAAGAGTAGCCATGCAGATTTCATCTTAGTCAAGTACATGGAGGGGGGAAGGATGTTGTAAAGAAACTAAAAAACCCTGAACTCCAGTATACACTCTGCTAGGACATGAGGAAAGTGCTTCTGTTTTCTGGAGTCTGGAATATAAAGTCAGGTATTTATCTTGATGAGTTTAAACTTCTTCCAAGTCCAACCTCCTGACAATTTCTGCCACTTTAGTATGCATAAAATAGACAATGCCAAGGTGCAGAAGTCAAGGCATGTGGAAAGTGGTGTTTGCCTGTGCCTCTCTTGGATGGGGGGTGCAGTGCAGTTCTCACCTGAGGGGACAAGGCCCAGATGCAGTGGCTGTAGGAGGTGTGGTGATGTTCCCCTGGGCTTCAGTGGGGCACACAAGCAGTCCTTGAAACATCAGATGTAGCTTATTACTTGGCATGCTCTCATGCTTGCTCACAAATTTAAAGTATGTTTTTGTAAGTGTTGCTTGAAACTGCTTCCTTGTTCTGTGCCACGTGTGCTGAGTGGTGGGCAGAAGCCACAGCAGACCTCACCAGCTGACATCTTTTTCTGTGGATTGAATCTGCAGCTCTAGCATTCCTGGCTGAGTAAGAAGAATTGCAGAAGAGTGTGTGAAAAGAGGAATTATTTTGCTTTTTCTTATTATTTCTCATTTGTGCTGATGCACTGCCTGGACCTGCTGCCTAAGGACTTCTGTACTATTTGGTGTGTGCTGCAATACAAGGGGAGAGTGCAGTCACTGCCCCAAAGATCTCACAGGAAACTTAAATTTTCTTTCTGTCTGCAGGGCTGAGAGTGACGTGTAAGTACATGAGTAACTAACTGCATAGTACTTACCTCTGTTCTGTGAGGAGAAGGTGGATGAAGTTCAGTGACCCACATTCGAGTCAGGCAGATAAATACTGGCTAATTCACTACAAACATTGCATCAGCCAAATCAGGTTTGTTGGTCAGTGTTGCCTATATGTCAAGTAATGATGCTGTTAACAAAGCCTGCCATGCCAGCAGAGTTGGGTAAGGTGCAATTAACTATTTCTGCCCTCCCTTCGCCAGCTAGGGTAAATAGTTATGGCTCCAAACATGCAGCACCAGCAGTTTATGGCCAGATGTTTAACCCTCGTTGCTGCAGAGAATGGCAGTTTGCTACCATGGGGGCTGGCTGGAGAGGCACGTGGGGGGTAGGAAGGAGGCTGGGGGTTAGAAATAACCTGCCTGTGGGGATCTTTAGAGCCTTTATGTAAACATGGCTGGAATGAAAACAAGGTGGTTCTTTTTTTTTTTTTTTTTTTTTTTTTCCTTTGGAGACCTGTATGGCATCCAAGCACAACATTACAAACTGAGCTCCACACTCCCTTTCAGAAAGGTGCCACAGTGCAGGAGATCGGGTCCGTGATCTTGCTTCAGCGGTGGCTTTGTGCATGGTCCCAACCTTCTGTGTCAGTTGTATTTTTGAGCTGCAGCCATAAAGAATGGAGAAAACAAGAAGGGAGAGAGGGAAAAAAAAAGATAGTGATCGTAGGAGGGAAAATAGCTGGTATAATAGCAGTGAACTGGAACAACAATATTTAATTTGAATGATGGAGACTTGGGTGTAATAGAAAGTAATAATAAGAAAATACTCTTGGGGTCTTTCTTTTTTTTTAAAAAAAATGTTAAAGTAGAAACTTCCTCAGTTTTGGAAAGAAGCAGTTTAATATTAACTGTATGCTTTTTAATTGTATGCTTTTGTTATAGTAAGACTTGTACTTGATTTATCTCTGCATTGAGCAGAAGTTTGACTCCATACATAGGTGTCTTGCTAGAAGACTATACAATGACATGTCATTGTGACAGATTTAAAGTTCTTTAATTTATGCAGTTCTTACATTAGGTATAAATGTGTTTATATGCTTTTTTTGGTTTGTTTGAGAAAACAGTCAACAAAGGTTCTTTGGATTTGAAACAATGAGTAAGGTTTAGTCTGTGCACCTTGCAGGAGGTTCATTACATTGTTATGGGTCAGCACCTCCATAAATTTTTGCCAGACTTAGAAGCCTTTTTGCAGAAGTCCTATGCAGTGCTGGCACCCTCTTGTTTTCAAAAAACCCTGGTCAGAAAGGCAGAAGCCCCTGCAGTTTGCTGTACAAGATGCCAATTTCTAGCACGGTGTGGGATCAGACTGTGTCATGCTTTTAGTGCTTGTTGTGCTGTGCTGTTTAAGAGCCGTGACAGTTGATGGCCTCCACCCTTTCACCTATTCTGCTTTGACTTGTGGGAGTTGCTGGTGGCCTCAATGCACAGCTTTATAAGACATTAATGTCCATTTATCTTGCAGTGATCCTGCTGTTGTTTTAGATGGATGTAACTCCTTGTTCAAGTGCTCCACTCCTTATCCAAGTGCTCTGCTTGCCTGGGTAGACTCAGTGCAGATTGGAGGTCAACATGCAAGCCTGCTTCAAGTTACAGACCCGTCCTCATTTCCAATACTGTTTCATTCATTGTCTTTGTTTTTTTTCTTCTCTCTCTCTTTTTTTTTTTTTTTTTTTTTGTGGGGCTGGGGTGGAGATAGACAGAGGAAAAAGCAGAGGTTCCGACTGCCTGGGAATCTGGGTCCTTTCATAGATAGTGGGGTGAGGGATGGATGCCACTAATTTGCTTCTGTCACACAGAGAGAGGAAGTCCAAGCACATTTAGCCATGGAGGGCTTTGGCCAGTTCCTTCATCAGTGTTACAACCAGAGGGGCACGGGGCACGTTTCATCTGCTGCTCAGCCAAGAGACACTGAAGGGCTTCCCTCCACCAGGAAGCTGGGAGCAAAAGCAGCCTTCAAAGTAGAGAAGTATTTTTAAAGGTAAAAAAAAGTCTAAAGGGTGAGGGGCCTTTGTCTCAAGCACTGTATTTTCGTAGGCTGAGGGTAGGAAGGGAATGAGAACCACAATGGGCTCCATGAAGGAGTAGCTGAAAGGTACACCTTAATACAGAGCCTGAACTGTGGAGTTAGGGGTGCCTTGCAGAAAACATTTTCCCCCTGCAGTGACCAAAGTCCCTTGCATTTGTCCCTGTGTATATAGCTGAATTATTAGCTTAGCCTTCCAAAGCTCTAAAACCTGTTCTAATGTTGCAACAAACATAATAAGCTTTAGTATGTTCTATGAAGGTTAAACTAGTTAGTGAAGAAAGAACAAAACCTTTCTTTTATTCTTTCCCCTAACAAATATAAGCAAATAATAATGAGAGTCAATTAGAAACAAACCATGTTCCATTTAGTATATAAATGCTAAATGGAGAATATCACGCAGAATTGTGACTTGCTAGCCATGTGTACAAATTACTTGGAAAATGAGATGTGATATGCAGCCTGTATTTCAAAATGTATGGTTGACAAATTGCCACTGTTGACATTGTTATATATGTGAACAATTTTAGGGAAGTTTAAGAAACACTGACTAGTTGTTAAAATGAAAAGCCCCATTTTCACTTACTGTTTTGTTTTCTAAGCAGATATTAATGTCTTGGTTTTGCTCATGATTGAGGAAAGCAAAATTTCAGCTGCCATAACCACGTTAGGTTAGCAGCTGGTAGTTCAGAAATGCTGCTATCGGCACGTGCTCTTGAAAGACTATTTGCCACAATCATTAGATTGAATGAATAGAATCTTCCTGGGAGTTTGTGCAAGGGGCAGTTTGTGAAGAATTATATATCTGTGAGAAATGTGAGAAACAGGTCCTATGGCCTAAAATCAGAGCCACTCTTACAGAATTAGTTTGCTTTTCCTCTGGAGATTAACACTTAGCAATTCTGGGCTAAATTTCAAGAAGAGTGAACTGTAACCTGTATATTTTCCCTTCACTTGTTTTTCTTAACCTGAAAACAGTCTTAACAGTGTTTGCAATAAAATGCCAGGAAAAATAAAATGAAATTAAATATTGCATTTTTGAGCTTTGGGAACTACTTTTTTCAGTTTGTAAAGAAAGCTAAAAATACCTCTTAACAGGCATTTAGAAGGGCTCCTTCAAATTCAGCTTGTCCACCATCACATGTGTCTAGGGATTTTCTTCTTTAACTGCATGCCCCTGTAGAATTGCCCTCATCCTCCTGGGTGAGTTTGTTCATACGTGGTACTTGTGGTATGTGCTCCTGAGTTAGCAAATGTGCTTGTTTATACACCCAAAAGTGTGGGTTTTTATATTTTTTTTTTAATTTTTTTTCCCTCAGATATGGAGTATAAAACTAATATTGGAAAGAGTCCTACAATAATAGTTATATGAGTAGCAAGTATGGAAGTGTAATTTAAGGAAAGCTTCCAGAAGTGTGTGTTAAGATGCTGCATTGTCAAAATTTGAACATATTTGAACTCTAATGAACTTGAAAGCTACTGATATTGGAGTCTGGTGTAATTTTGGTATGAGATGTGTATGTGCATTTTAATATGGATGTTATTTTGCTCTATCAAAAGTACAGGAATCCCTCTTAGACTTGAGGTCATGGTAGGCTGGACCAGATGGCAACCCCAGGTTCTAGAAGAGGGACACCCAGACCTTGGATGCTCAGAAGATGAGGGCCCTACCATGTTTTTCAGTACACACCTGCTGTGGTTTTGATGCAGCTTTTGCTTGTTTTTATGGTAAAAGTAGTAGCAAAGTAATTTAAAAGCTGCCAGTTTGCCATTCATTTTAGACAATTGTTCTCTGTTCCCATTCTTCTGCCTTGACCTGTTCACGTGGTAGATACAGTTTATATCCAATACCAAGTGTTTTGAGATGCTTAATGTGCTGAGAAACAGCAAATATCTTAACATACTACTGCCATCCAAGGGCTAAGGAATATAGTAAACAAATACATACAGGTTTTCAAGTGACTTGTTTTAGATTTTACTTGCTGAGACATGTGTAGAAATCATTTAGGTTGGAAAAGACCTTTAAGGTCACTGAGTCCAACCGTGAACCTAACATTGCCAAGTCCACCACTAAACCATGTCCTTAAGCACCACATCTACATGTCTTTTGAAAACGTCCAGGGATGGTGATTCAAGCACTTCCTGAGCAGCCTGTTTCAGCGCTTGACAACGCTTTTAGTGAAGAAATTTTTCCTAATATCCAGCCTAAACCTCCCCAAGTGTAACTTGAGGCCATTTCTTCTTGTCCTGTCATTTGTTACCTGGGGAAAGAAACCAACATCCACCTTGCAAAAACCTTCTTTCAGCTAGTTGTAGAGAGCAATAAGGTCTCCCTCCCCCAGGCCTCCTTTTTTCCAGGCTAAAGTCACAGTTCCCTCAGCTGCTACCTGAAAGACTTGTCCTTGAGACCCTTCAACAGCTTCATTGCCCTGCTTTAGACACGCTCCAGCACCTAACTTGTAGTGAGGGCTCCAAAACTGAACACAGTATTTGAGGTATTCTTATGGCTGTATAGATTTACAACTTCCATTTCATTAGTGTCTTCTCTCCTACTTGTCCATTTTAAGCTAGATTTTTTAAAAATAATTATTTTGTTCTTTAATCAGCCTAAAGTGTTTGTTTTTCTGCATTGCACAAGTTTCGAGTGCATAAGAACTTGAAGTTGAAGTTGAGTAGAAAATCACTGCGTAAGCCACAGCGACCCTCGTTTTTCTGCTTTTGTTGAGAACCCTGGTTCTGTGATCCTGGACACCCTGAATAAATAAGCAAAGACAAAAATCACTTGGAATGTTTTCACTTATGTAGGTAGCTCTCTTTCAATTGACCAAATAGGAGAAAAAAAAGTGAATATGAAATTTTTACAGTTTCAAAATCAGTAAGCTCCCAGAAGTAAAATGCATATTAGGAGAATGAAAAAATGCAGAGCAAACTGGTGTCCATATCAGTGCTTTCTGAATATATTTATCTCAGTTTTTTCTCTCTTGGGCTTAAAACTGGAATTCAGCAACAACTAAAAAGTTCCTAGCATGGACTTGCCTCCTCCTTGGCTAAATTTCTTTCTATGACTGAAATCCCAGAACTACTAAAGCGACTTTCTGATTGGCAGGGCCCTGGGTATATGAATACCAACTCATAATGTAAATTAACAGCACAATAATTAAAGTTGTGATCTTTTAGTGCTAATTTAGATTTTACTTTTAAAAGATTAAGAAATGTGAAAAGTTTTCATTTGAAAAATACTCTTTTCCCCTGAGGCATTAACTATTGAAATAGCTGAATACACATGCATTCATTGTGAAGCTGGAGATTCTTAAAGAATTAGAAGAATGCAGGAGGTACTATGCTAAAGCTTTCAGAGGACTCTGGAATTAAGATAAAATTTATTAAACTTTCATCTGAAAGATTGATTTTCTTAGATATACAGTTAATTTTTTGAATCCAGAGGAAGTCATAAAACCAAGCCAAGTTAATAATACTTGCCTAAAATCTTCCATAATCTCAAGATTTCTCATCTGGTGTACTTGGAAAACATTGGTGCGGCTCTCTGTAAAACGTTAGTTGGATTTAGCAACATCTTTCCTTTGGGCAATGAGAATGAGTCAAAATAAATGTTTCATAATATTATGAGCAACTGAAACATTTGAATTGGGTTATAAACTTGTATGTCTTCAGTCAGAGGAATCTGTTCTTTCTTTTTCTCAGTCTTGGAATATGTAATCCTTTTTAACCTTCTTTCTAAATTTGTACTGTACTCTATAGAGAATCCTGTTTGGTTTTAGGTAATAAACTTGTAGCAGTGTGAAACGTATCTTAATACCATTAGGAGAATAGGATCCCATTCCCAGCAGCAGTTTAGATAGTGAGGATACCACTACTGGGTATGGGCCCACAGGCACTTTTTTTGGTGCCAAAAATTATTCTGTTTCCTCTGATTGTGTGGGTGCTCATTCTCACTACTGAGCTGCTCCTGTAACGGAGGCAGCACAGCTGGTGGCATGGAGCCAAGGGCTGGGTGGTGGGCTGGAGCTGGGGCAGGGTGGGATGCTCCTCAGCTCCACTTTCCTCATGCAAACCTAGACCTGTCTGAAGTGTCATCAACACAAATTGCTTCCAGCCACATCTGAAAACCTTTTAGAGTGCTTTCAGTTTAAAAGATAGGAAATCTTCTTAATTGGAAAATGCAGCATTTCTCAGGTGAGGTAAGATTCTTTCTGAAATTTGCACCACCAGGGAACAGCAGTTCAAAATCTCTCAGGTCTCATGCTCTCATTTTATGGTATCTTGAGTTACTGACGTGCACTGTAGCAGATACATGACTTCAAACACTTGCTTTAGGCACTTTCCTCTATATCTCAGTACATTATCTGATCATATTGATATAAATCAGGCGTTCAGCTTCTCATCTGGAAAGGTTTATGATGAAGGTGCGTAGGGATGGTATTTGCAAGTGTTCTAATTAGCACAACTGGCAGCATGCCAGCTTTCCTTAAATCAGCAGGAGGGAGCTGCTTTTGATTTAGGACAATTACAATATAGTTCTAACACTTATACAAACTACATCTACTCTCTCCTGCCCCAGAATTTTGATTGATAAAGGCATCCATGTTAGAATTCAACCTCTGAGTGAACCCCTTTCTTTTAATACTATTTAGTTGGTTGCACACAGGCATAGAGAGGGCTTTGAATCTTTTTTTTAGCAATTATTTCACTGGGAAGTATGATACTTGTAGAAGCTCTTCAAGTGAGGTGGCAGATGCTAACTGCAGTGGGTCTGAGAACCCTCTCTTCCAAAGAGGTTTTCTGATTTCCAAGGAGAGACAGGTTTTATCAGATACTGTAATAGGAGCAAGACTACTTTGATATTGTGGGCTGTCTTGTTTGAGGAGGGTAGTCTTTTACTGTAGGAGTAATTTCATGGCCAGCTGCATTGATGGGGAGATGTTATACAATTCAAAAAGATAATTTGTTCCAATAAAGAAAATTAATATTGCAGGACTTGTGAGCATTATTGTCTTCCCAGAGGTAATATTAATTAAGAGGCTAAGCCCAAAAATAAAGTCAGGCATTCTTTCCATTTGGAAAGCATGTTGGAGTAATTTTTGTCTGAATCTGTCGTTTACTCATGTGTCTTGCGAAGTGTTAAGCTGGAAGGGGCCTGGAAACAGCAAAGCATCTAATTCCTTTTTCTTATGTTCCTGTGAGCAATAGTTGTCTTTGGAGAGTATACTGAACACTTTGACTCAAGTAAAATTAAAACCAAAAGGACAACCAGTCATATTTTTAACGATTATTAGCAAAGTTGGCTAGTGCTGGTACTTTTATTTTACTAACTGTTTTGTCGTTTATGTGTTACTACTTCTGTGTGTTTTCATGTCTTTGGACTTCACTGCCTTTCATTCAGTTTATTTAAGACAAGTTGATTGTTACACCATGACTTTCACCTGCCCTTTTCTTATTTAAAATGTAGCCAGGTTTTGGCCTTTAGACCATAAATCAAATGGATTGCGTTCCCTAAACTTGGACAATTTCTACTAGCTACTGAATCAGGGTGGAAAGATCCAATAAATAAATTTGGAGGCGATAGAAAAGTCCAGTTCTGCCAAATGTTGAGCAGACTTCACAAGCAACTTGGTGTCCTCAAAACCCTTGACATCTACAATAATTAAATCAGTTAACTCTTTGCTGAGCAGCATGCCAGAAGAATATATTAAGAACGTATGTAGAAAGGCTGTTGAGGTTTCATTATTTGCAGAAATGCAGAAAATGTGGCTTCTCTTTTTTTTCACAGTGCTTTCCACTTGAGGGTAATTGTAAAAATGAAGAAAAAAGTAAATCTGTCTTTATTTTTCTCTCCCAGAAATCAACAATGAATTGTATTTTCTTTGGGTATTTTTGATTTTTCAGTCTTTGCAGAATTAAGAAGCAAAATACTTAGCAATGGCAGGAAGACTCTTCCACAGAAGCAGGCTTTGCAGGTTTTGGTTTTAGTGTCTGAAATTTTCTCATTGTTTGAAGAGTTCCATAATATTTTGTTTTCCTATAAAAACATCTGCCTTCATATTTCATCAAGTATGGCAGCTTTTGCACTGGGAACCATTTATTTTGGTACAGACATCATAATCCATGTATTTGAAGTGAATTTTGTTAAATCAACATTTAGGAAATAGTTGCTCATAGCAGGAGGTCCTCTTTAATATGTGAATTATAAACTGGGAGGTCTCTTTTCTGCTCCAAAGTTTTTCTCAAACATATTTAATCCGTGAGATTAAAAGGTGAAAATGAATTCTTTGTACGTTGCTGAAATTTGAGAGCACAGTCAGAATGAAATTATCCAGATTTTTGGCAGTACCATGAACTCAGTAATATGCTTTTTGTAAACCATTCATACAGTACCCTCTTTATCTTTAAAGTTTATTCACAAGAGATTTCAGTATTGAATGTGTGTTGTTTCTTATGATTTATGCCAAAGAGCAAAACCACTGCTTCATGTTTTGGACCAGAGAAGTTTCGTAGTGGAGATATCCTGGAAGAAAGTTCTTCCCATGTGTTCATCTGATGGAGAAATATTGACAGATTGGACAAAGTGGCTTTTGTAAGACTCAGTTTGTGTGAACTGCAGTGAGGGTGAGTGAGCAAGCCTCAACTGGACATAAAGCACACTGGGAGAGCTGGTGAATGTTTTTCTAAACTAGAGAGTTTTTTTTAAAGGAAGATGATAACAGGACAAATACTGCTGTCTTTTCGGTAATTTGGGTTGTAATTCTTGGGCCATCCTATAGCTAATTGACATGTTATTTGAAGTAACCTAAAATCAGAGCTGTTACATGAGATCTTCAGTGCTAGTTTCACGTATAGTCTGAATGCTTCATCAGTGCATACTGTACTTTGAGTCTAGTTTTCCTTAGGTTGATTCTCTTCTAATACAGTATCGTCCTGCTGCTAGTCCTGGCCCAAGTGCTGTTACTAACTGACACTTTATACAGACTGTTGACCGACCAACCTCCTTCATAAATTTTGAGTATGTTTATAAAGAAACAAATTCTCTGGGTTTTGTATGAGCCTTCAAGACTGCAAGGTAGTCTGTATTTTAAAAAAAGCAGACTGCAATTTAATTCAGGAAGTAAAAATGAATATTCTATCTGCTAAAAAGGCTAGTATATGTATAAAGATGGTATTTACACAGGAGCAATAGCTCAGCTCATCAGTAAAATGTGTTAGATGATAGCAACTAGTTAAGTTCCTTGTGCAGTAAACTGTCACAGTGGTAAATATGGACCATGAAGAAATGGTTACATGCTGCTTGATCAGTAATGGTCATGCTACTATTACATGTAGGATTGAAGTGACATAGTCACAAGCCACCTAAGTTATTCAAAACCAATTTTCAAGGTACTTGGACAGACAACTTTCTTCACTGGCACTCG
Source organism: Merops nubicus (assembly GCF_000691845.1). Lineage (NCBI taxonomy): Eukaryota > Metazoa > Chordata > Aves > Coraciiformes > Meropidae > Merops > Merops nubicus. Next base: position 24,850 of record NW_008627947.1, on the reverse strand, counting down.
GATGCCAGGTGGTATCGAGCTCGTTTGAGTGCAACTTCATTGACAGTAGCTTTCCTGTATTTGTTTGCAGTAGTTTTGTGTTATTAATTCCACCAGATGAATTTTTTCTGGAATTTCTGAAAGTAACATTTCCAGCTGACAGTGCACACAGTAGCTTTGAACAAACAGAAGCACAGCCTCGCAAGCTGCTTAGCCTCTGTGATCCAGCAGGTACTGTGCAATCTCTGATAAACCTTGTGTGGCTTTGCTTGAGGGGAAAGTAGTGAAGTGCTCTAGCAACTCTAGTCTGACCTTCTTCCTTAAACTAGCTCTACAGTTTGTTCCTACAGCTAAATTTCTCAAATCAGGCAGCATTTTATTTCTGATCTTTATATTGGCACCTGTCTTCAAAAACATCTGTTTTTGAGGTCTTCCCTTGCTTTGTTTTTGTCTTATCCATAGTGTCCTTTCCAAGCTGTATTTCCAGTCTGAGGGTATGTAAGAGAGCTGAGTAAACTCTCCTTTCAGTGCTTGCTTGTTTGCAAAGGTAATCCACTTTGCCTGAGCCCATGCTTGCTTTTGCTTAGCATATGCTTAAGTTTGACTGGGCTATGTTCCCTGAGATCAATTTCTCATTTTTGCTGTTTTTTTTTCCCCCTGTATGTCTTGGGGATTTCTTGCTGTTGCTGATTTTCACCCTCCCCACCTTACCCCCCACGCCCTAACCCTGGCTTCGTATCACTCATGCACTACCAAAGCAAACTTGACATTCAAGTGTGATAATGTTATCAGTTTCATTTTGTACTGTACTGGACAAATTCTACTTCATTCTTCTCCTGTCAGCAACAGCAAGTCAAGCAGTTCGTGAGTATTCAAGACAATACAGTAAATAGAAGAGAAGAATGGTGTACCTTTTTTTTTCTTTACTTGTATAAATAAACCCTTTTTGCTTCTGAGACAATGTTAATGTTAACTTTCTTTTGTAAAGATTAAAAATACAGCTGTTGCCTAAAGGTGCTTACCTTTTAACTTCAATGGTCTTTTTTTAAAAAAAGTCATTTATGGAATCAAAGAAAGTAAGACCAGAAGGGTTAGTTGAAAAAGTTGTCTGATCCTCCTGTATATCACAGGCCAGTGCACTTCTTGCACTTACCCTGTATTAAGACAGATTGTGAGTAACACAGATTTGTACTTTGCCAGTGATTGCCAAGGTTTCTGATTTTTAACCTCTTGGTATCAAGACCTGAAGAATCCAACATGAATGGTTTTGGTCATTTAGACCATTGATGAATCGCCCTTTCTGGAACTTCTACTCATAGGAGGGTTGGTTGGGATTTTTTTATGCCTGCCTTACATGAAATAAGGTTGGTGTTTTTTTCCAGTGGAGGCACTTGGAAACTGCAGTAAAGTCTGTTCTAAAAGCTCCTCTATAAGTTAAACAAGCTGAACTTTTACTTGCTTGCTACAAATCTTTTTTGTATTCTCTGCAATTGAAAAATACCAGCTCCTGCTAAGACATGTCCTTGCAGAGCTTTGATATAGATGTTGTTAGCAGAGCCCAGTTCTACATTGGTGTTGACTCTAAGACCAACCAGTCCTTTGTACATTTGCTTATTAGTTATTTTTAACGTGAACTTTTTTTTATCAGAATTTTGGGTAGTACAAAGTGAAATGTCTCACAAATATTGATGAACATTACTTGTAAGCCCTCATTTAATCCAATAACTTTGTTACACTCGTCAGAAGATGAAACCTACTTTTGTTACAGTAGATATGTTTTCTATAAATCTGTGATGTCTGAAACTAATTTAAAAACTGTTCATTGATTCTGTATCAATTAAATCTCCTGGAAATAGTTCCTTTCTTTGTCTGGGTTGATGTCAGATTATAAATGGCCTGTAAATTACTTGGGTTGTCCTCCTTAGAATATTGTCACAATATGAACTCTCTTTCAGGGTGTTGAATGTCCTTGGTATTATAGACCTTATTAAAAGCTAATGATGGAGCAGAGGTGGCTTTATTCAACCCTCTTTGGATTTATACCACATGCTGTTAGTGCCTGTTTATTCGCAGTGAGAAATGAACAAGTGGTACCTCATCTTACTGTGCTAACAATGTGTTGTCTGGTTGTTCTGGTACAGTGTACAGTGAAGGACTATCACTACGTGAATAGAATAGTGCCTTCTGTCTTGATGTAACCTATGTGTCAGAAACTTAATGTGTTTTATGCCTTGTTGTTAGATCATATCTGTCTTGTAATGTTGATAAACACTGTGCCCAGTACTCTGGAAAAAAGATGTTACTATCCTTAGAATTACTAAGAATGATCTTTTCATTTTTAGCTTCACTACTTTGGCTTACTGTAATTTGTCTAAGCCCCACCTAGAAATCAAGAGGGGTTGGTGTCCCAGCCCTGGATCTGGAACCCAGCACATCCTTGCTGCACAGGAAACAACTCAGGCACCCACATCCTGACCCATGAGTGCTTGTGGTCTTCTGCTTCTTACGTCATCAGTCCGAGAAGGAGGAAGCTCTACCTGTAACATGAAACACCCTCCCTCCCATCCAAAGCCAACTAATCTACTCCCCTCTTTGCCCACTCCATCTTCCTAAGCATTGTTACTTTCCATGTTACTGTCATGCAAATCGTCCCAGCAGGTTTCAGTAGCGATAGGTACACTTCAGGGGCATGAGAGAAATTGGTTACAAAAGTGTTTTTCTCAATAGAATACATGGATACTTTTTCCTTTTAAACTGACCTTTTTGTGGACAGTGAGTAGGGACCATGAATACTGATAACTGAGACCAAATAATTTTCCAGAATATCATCTGTTTTTAACAGCACAGAACAAATCTACCAATGTCTTAAGCACCATGTGCTGTGAATCTCTGAATCCTGAGAAATAGAGGCATTATCTGTGCTTGGTGTCTTGGGACAAGCTTTTAAAGGTGTTGAGCAGCACTTACTGAGAGCAGGGACCTGCACACCAGTCACTGGTTTCCATGGATCTGTGTCTGACTCCCGATCATCCACATAGTTCAGCTGTTTTAACCAGAACTGTTGAAAGTGTCAGACTTTTGGTTAAATCCTTCAGGGTACAGGTAGATACATGCAGGGAAATAAACCTTTTAACAAAGCTTACAGTCTTATTCAGTAGCATGAGAAATGCCGATCACTTAAGAAGAAGAAACCACCCAAAATTCATTTTTCACTTAATGTTCTGGTTTTTTCCGGATGTTCATCAGGGACCTGCACACCAGTCACTGGTTTCCATGGATCTGTGTCTGACTCCCGATCATCCACATAGTTCAGCTGTTTTAACCAGAACTGTTGAAAGTGTCAGACTTTTGGTTAAATCCTTCAGGGTACAGGTAGATACATGCAGGGAAATAAACCTTTTAACAAAGCTTACAGTCTTATTCAGTAGCATGAGAAATGCTGATCACTTAAGAAGAAGAAACCACCCCAAATTCAGTGACTTTTTCACTTAATGTTCTGTTTTTTTCCGGGTGTTCATCACTGTTTGTCCTCACTAGGACTTATCCTGAGTTAGTGAAGTTAATTCTCTCCTGTTTTTTACTTTTAAAATCCTCTTTCATGCAGCCCACTAAACAGTCCCAGCAGCTGACCAGAGCCTTCTGCCAGTGAACCATGTTGTCACAGGACCTTTTTTTGATAATGCTTCAGCTGCATCTCTTTTCTCAGATGATCGAATTCCTAATTTGCAAGCACCCAGTAACACAAAGTAATTAAAAAACTTGGAAAGGTCGTGGTGGCTCTCAGGTAGTATCTTAGGAAAAGGAAATTTTTACCAGGTTTTGTTTTCCTCTGTGTGGGAACAAAGCTCACCTAGGTGCAGGTTTTGCCATTAAGGGAGACAGCAGTAGTTCATTTCTAGGACAATAAAGCTTTCACATCTTTGAAGACTTCCCAGTGTCTTTTTCTTTTGCTAGCACGACAGTTTGTGAGTCCCCCTTTTATTAAGTGCGAAAATTTTTGGCATTATAGGTTATGCCTTCTGATGTAGCTTAAGGAAATCTTTGAAGTAGATACATTAGCATATAAACTCTGAAGCTCTCTGGTTGCACTTGAGTCAGGATAATAAATATTTGTTCAGGTGCCCTGTCTTCAGAAGTCAGTGTTTTTTGCCTTGTCACAATACGTTAGCTATTGTGCCATAATTTTGTTAAAACATTTGTCATATTTTTCAAACCTGGTCTTATTATTTCTAATTTTTGTTCCTTCCAGTTGGATATCTTGAATGTTCTTTTGATCTCACTGGCTTTAAGTCAGAATGAAAATTTTCCTCACATGCATATGAATGTCTCCCTCCCTTAGGGGAGTCCTCCCTGACTGGAAGAGAAAATGGAAATGGATCAATCATCTGTCACTTAGTGGGGTAAAGATGCCGTGAGCTTTATGTCGTGCCGATTATGAGACAATCCTTGTTCCAGCTGCATGGCAAGCATCCACGTTTGGTAGCTGGTATCTAATAACTCATGTTTTTGCTGGCCATATGGCCTCTAAATATTGTGAGTTTACTGTGTGTTGTTGAATTGTGCAGTTGCTTGGCACATATGCAATAAATTTGATATGCAAATTTTTTTTTGATTAATTGTATAAGTCATCTGCGCAGTGATTGTGCATTAAGTAAGGTACAGGAGCCGTTCTCCATGATGAATGGCCAAAACTGTATTTTCTCTTGGAGGAAAAGAAAAAAAGTGACTTGGAAAGTGAGAACAGAAAGGAAAAAAAAGTGACTTGGAAAATGAGAACACATTTAAATTAGTCAGAATGTGTGATAACAATATTTTTGTAAGCAGAAAGAATATGAACAGCATGATACTGTATACAGCAGAATTTTTGAAGGTATGTTTTCTTAAGGAGTTTACCAGGGACAGATGATACTTCCTACATTTTATATGTGTGGTTTTATATAGGATTTACTTTCGTGTTTTCAAAAAATTTATATTGTGTTGGGAAAAATCAACATAAGAATGGTCTACAAAAGGGAGTCTGTAGGACATGTCCACATATCAGAGTGACTCTTACTGTGTGTTTTTTTTTCCTGTTTCTGCTGCATCTAAACACTTATTTGCAGTATTGCATTAATGTAAGAGTTTGGAGTGAATTATGAAGGGTATGGATAACAGCTTGCTTTGGCTGTAAAGCTGCACTCTCATATTTTTGGCAGTAGGTAAAAAGGGCTGATTAGAAGAATCTATTTCCTGTGTTTTCAAATATAAACCAGATATCAATTGTGAAAAAGTCACTGTTTTCCAAAGACTTCCTCCTCTATCCCCCAATATGAAATAGTAGTGCAAGTGGAAAACTTGCCAGTGTGTTAGTCCTTACACACAAAACATGCATCAGGGAAAGGTGATTGTATTAATTCTTTCCTTCCTTCCTTCCTCTGTGGATTCCGATTGTTTCTGGCTTTAAACAGATGAGATTCCCTAATGACCGCATTAGGGCTTTTAATCTTTCAAAGCAGGAGTGGAAGTGCAATTACTGTACACGAATATCAAAAAGACTTCAGTTCAAGCAGTGTTTTTAATGCTTCAGGTGTCATGTCATATTTTTGGAAATGAAAATCTAATCTGTAGCAGTGAGTTGTCCGTATTCTGTTGATACTTGCACATTTTCATGATCATCCCTTTGAATATTTACATTATTATTCATATTTAGATATGAGAGATCAGCTTTGTTCCAGGTCTGGCATTACGCACTAGGGCTCCTTTCTGGTGGTGATCTTCTCCTGGCTTGCTTAAAGCTGCTGCTGCTTTTTTCCTCAGACTGGTCAGATGGTGGTTACTCTGAGTACCTAGAAGAAGCTGTGAAGAACTTAGGTAAACAGGCAAGAAGTATATTCTGGGTGACAGTCAATTACACAGTGGAAGTCACATTCTGCTGCTTATGTTGTGCTGGTGATTTATGTAAGG
>NW_008627947.1:4827-18897 GCF_000691845.1 Merops nubicus | reverse complement strand
TAGGGAAAGTCTTGTGAGCATAGGCCTATATGTCTCGGGAATCCGTTTCCTAACAAGGCTTCTTGCAACAGAAGCTCCTCAATGCTCTCTGCAGTCCTGCAGCCTTTTTTTTTCCAGGCTGGGATTCTGAGTATCCACTGCAGCTGACCAGCAGGTCCCCATACAGTGGGGAAGCTGCACCCACATCACTGAGGGCTGGGAGCAGGAGCAAAGCAAGAGTCAGGGGTGCTCACTAAACATGGGCAGGGCTGCTGGCTTCATCCCTATATGTATCTCTGTAATGCTCTTCAGAGCAAATTGCTATATTTGTACATAATGGAAGAATGAAGTACAAGGACCCTCAGTGTTGTGCATATTCATCCTCAGGACAGCCTCGGATTGCCTTCCTTCTAGATGGAGTTACAATTGATTGTCTCTTATCTAAGAATAATTCACTGAGGGGACATGGAATGGTACCATCCAAGTGGCAGCTGCATATCCCTGTTAGATTTGTGTTGCCTGCCCAGCAAACAGTCTAGGCAGCATGCTCTGCTGTCCTGTCTTACTGATGGGCTTCTAGGTGGCTAACCTTGCCTCTGATGGTTTAACATACAAAAGAAAAGGGGAAGAAGGTGATTTGTTGTTGTTATATCAGTGTTCACTGTATGAACTGTGACTTGATGTTGCAAACTTCCCCGAGAAAAATTGTTCCAGAAGCTCACAGGGGGGTTTGGGGCTACAGGAACCTTTACGCTCAGGCTGGCTGTGGAGCTAAACTCTTCACACAGGCATACACAACTCCTGAAACTTTTTCTAACACAGGCCCACTGTTTCCATTAAATGATTTTATGGGGCTCCCTACACATCATATCTTGCACAGCTTACCATATTGGCTCTTAAAAGTGGCTTTGAATACAATGCCAGGGCCCCCCAGTAGCAGGTTTATGGGCTGCTGGTGAGCTGAGAAGCCCCAGTTGGCCATCCTTGTGCTGGTGGAGCACCTGTGCTGGCTTTTCCAGCTGAAGTGCTGAAGCATCTGTTTTGTCTACTTTAATTAAACATGGCTTCAGTGCTGCATAAAGCAGGGGGCATTGCAAAGTGTCACAAGCTCTTTTACTAGAGGTGCCACCTCCTTTTTGAGGCACCATCAGTGCCTGCATAAAGGGTATTTATGTAGGACCTAAAAATGAAAACAAAAGCTTCATGGTGAAGATAGATTTTTCTTCTTTCTGGATATCACACGTAAAAATTATTTTTTCTTGCCTTCTGTTTTGTGGAGTTGGTAAAAGCTACCAATCCAGGTATTTTATGGGTGAAGTCTGGCACTCACTGCATATATGTTTATTTATATATGAGCACTCCTGAGTGGGATTCCTAAACTCATTGGTGTTTCTGGATCATTAGATATGAAGTGTTCAGAACATTTTTGCCATTATTTTTGAGATCCAGGTGTAGATCCTGCAGCCTGTAGCAACCGATGGTGGCTCAGAGACACGGTGCTGGTGGGCAGCAGCCTTACGTCCACCTTGCCTGCCCAGAGAGGCAAGCTGTGTCCTGGTGCTTGTGGCATGCTGCTGCAGCTTCAGGACCAATCCAGCTTTCTTGTTTCTTGTGAGTGCCAGTGTTGCGTTGAGACACATATGGATGGATAATGCAGTTTGACCTGGTTTTCTGCTGCCTGTGTCGTGGTTACTTCAGAGGGCACGGGCAAAACAAGTGTGTAAAACCTGAGCATCTTATTGCATGCTAATTTTAAAAGTGATGAAAGGATGTACTGGTGAGTGATGAATCGGGCACTTAAAGCACAGCACAGCTTGTTTTTTCTTTATCAGTGACAGAGAATGAATAATAGGTATTTTTGTTCTGGAGGCTAAATGTTAAAATATGAGGGGAATAAAGCTGAATGCAATATAAATACACAGCTTTTTTTTTTTTTTTCTCTTCAGTGAACACGGAGTTAAAATTCATGTGCTTAGTAAATGCAATTTAGAGATTAGAGCAGTGAAGAAACAAACACTAGATAAGCTTTTAATATAAAACCAACATAGTTAGGCTTCTTAGAAAAAGATCATAAAGATTATATGCAGGTACGAAACATGAGAGAAACTTCCTAAAACAGAATCTCGGTGCTCTGTTAACTTAGATTTGAAGATGAAAAGCCTCAGGGGGACTTGAGAGGTTAAGTGCAAGCAACTCTAGATCTAACCAGGCTGCTTTAGCAAAGAAAACTTGGGGATTGGTAGTACGGTTTTTAAAAGACACTGCCAAGGTAAATTCTTTTCAGTGCAATTAATAAAGGAGGGGGAAATTGTTCAGTTGTTTCATGCTCATCATCTGCCAGTTTTGTTTTTCTATTTGATAAGAATTTACCACTCCATGTTGCTGCAATTGATGTTTGATGGAAGGAAAATACAGAAAATAAAAGACAACAGTGGATGAGTAAGGGGTGTACTTAAGGATAGGGCTGGAACACATGTGGATCCTTTCAATGTGTGGGAAAAGCCAGGCAGGACTCAGTGGTTTGATTTAGACCCAATACTATGTTTTGAATAGCTTGCCCATAGCAAACCAGTCGATAATGGTCTCTGCTTTTGGTTAGCGCATGTCCTCTAGATCAGAATAACGTGTTGTAGTGCACTTCCAGATGTGATTTTCCAGGGTGATTGAAAGGCTCAAAACACTTCCATGAGTCACAAAGCGGGATGTCAGTAGTCGTGTTTTTAAAGATTTTTATGTTCAGGCAAGAGCCCATAGAGTAGGACGTAAAAGGCTGCCCTGTGGTTTGATTGCAAAACCATTGGCTCCACGTTCTTCTGAAGTCTGTGTATGAGTATGGCTGGGGCCTAACATCTTATAACTCTGTCATCTCTACATGCTTTCCAACATCTTTTTTTACACAAGGAGTACAGGGAATGTCAGCCAACACGTGGCTTCTGTTATTTTTGCATTATTATTGTTAGGATTTCGTATGGTAACTAATCTGTTATTGCTGTGGTGTATCACAGAAACAAAACGCGGCCTTATTTTGACAGGGAGTTGTATGTCCTGTGACACAACTGCTTTGTGATATATTGCATTGCCTTGTTAGTCTGATATTTTCCATTAATGTGAAATGGAAGAGGAGAGTCCTATAGAGGAGTAGAAGAATAAGAGATGTTCATCTGGCCATAAATTTTCCCTCTCCTTGAAAGACTCTCTTGTCCACTACCAATTAGTTGTCCTCCCTGCTCTACGTGATGTGCTTGCCCACTTAGTTTAGCTGGCAGTTCAGACACAGTTTGGTCCCACTGAAAAATCTCTGCAGGCAAAGCAATTCCACCAGTCTTCCTGGGCTGCCCAGAGGGTTGGTTGCCTGCCAGGCTTGGGAAATAGGAGTGTGTTCAGGGTTTAGCCAGAACATAAAGATCCAGGCATTTTCAAGTAAGTGTGATCCTCCTTATTTTCAAGTCATCATGTTTATTTGAAACAGTTTATATAGATTACTTCAGATTATTTGTTTTTGTTTTTTGTTTTTTTTTGGTTTTTTTTTGTGATGGTTTTTGGTATGAAAGAGCTCAAATTTTATGTTCACTGCCAGATTTGCTGGGTTTTCATGATGCAGGTAATTTATGGACTTCACTCAAGATTAAAGTTTATGGAAGCAAAAATTTTTGTAATGCAAAATACAGACATTTCAGTGTATTTCTGGTTAGCTAAGAAAATCACAGAAGTTATTTGTATGGTTGGTAAAAGTTTTGTGATGATATCTGTGTAATATGATTTCCCAGTTGTCACTTTCACTGTGTTGTTTTGTGTGCTTTGGCTGTTTGTTTATTGATTTGATTTTATTCAGTAGGAGCAGCAATGATTAGAGACATTCATTTCCAATAAAGATCTATGTCATTCTGTTATAAACAAAACCTTGTTCCCCAAAATACTCTTCTAAAAATTCCTATCTGAATAGGAAGTTTGAACAGTTGAAAAAAAATCGCAGCAATATATGTACATGTAAAGCAGCCTTTTCCAGCGTGGCAGAGGAGGTGTTGATTTGAAAGTGGCACTGATATCTTCACTGATATCTTCCTAAAAGAATTGTGTGTGTAGACACTCTTGACTTTCTTTGAAATTAATCCTTTTCTGATAATTGAAAAGAAAACTGTGCATAATACAGGCTTTTGGCCAGCATGGTTACTGTCCTGTGTTGGTCTTTATAAGGCACAGAGCAAACATTTTGCTTAGGAGATGGTGCAAGCTTTTTACTTCTCTTCAGAGTAGCATCTCATGGAAATTAGTCCTCAAGATGTGACCAAGGCTGTTCATGTTGTAGCATCAAACCAGGAGCGTATGCCATTGCTGCCAGGGGTGTGAGGTTTTAGCTGGTATTTGGAGTTGTGTTTCAGGGGACAGGTGGAAGTCATGATGACAGTAAGAATGTCTTTGATGCCATATTTAGGAAGTGTTCTTTTCCTAAAGTGGGAACATCAAATAACAGGAAGCAGTTTCCTTGTTTGTAATATGAAGCTTGGCTTCACAGCCAGCACCCTGTCTGAAAAGCTGCCTCTCTTATGTAGGGAGGAACAAACTGTTAATTTCCCTGTTGCCCATCATTTCCATGTTGGGTTTGCTCCTTCATGGAAGGTTAATGCAAGAGGTACACTCAGAACCAAACTGACTATTTGTCCCCTTGGGTACATCTGTACTATGACAGTTGGAAGAGCCTGAAAGCCTCCTGCCCCTCCCAAGAAGCTTATGCCTTGACTGTGCTCAGGGCAAGCAAAGTAAATTCCTGAGTTAGGGAAATCTGTCCATGGACTGGAGGCTATTGCATTTTTGTCCCCATGAGTGATGTGCTCCAAAATCCTGATAGCTCCCATTGTGAATGTAAACCGGATCACACCAGTGGTCCAGAACTGCAGAATTTTGTCAAGCACATCTGTCAAAGACAGCAGAAGCGTAACTGACTGTTCATGCTGGTCTTTGAATGGTGTCTTTCATTGTCTTAGCTGAGATTTAGCAAAGACCATTCTAATCATCCTCCATTTAGCTCTGTGGCTAATAAATATATCAACTTTGCAGGGGGTAATGTTTGCTCACAGTCAAACCTCCTCAAAACACTGAGAAGATGAGCACTCAAAAGTAAGGACATCCTTCTGGTCCAGCTGGATGACTGTTGTCGACTTAAGAACTACTCACCTGCAGGAGTCTAATACAATAAATCTATCCTGTAGACCTGAGCCCCTTGGTTATATGTCTTGTAAATCAGGGACTCAAATAGGAGGTACCTTTTGGTTCTGCTGACTTGTCATCTGTTGTCTTTTAGCATATACTCTCTATACTGTAAATCTAAACCCTACGTGAATGATGAAAAGAGGTGAGGGAGAATACGAATTCTATGAACTGAATGGAACATTTTGGTTCTACGTGAAGTATTTTATTTCATTTGTATTTCTGTAACTACAAAAACAATGTTAGAGGACAGAGGAGACGTATCTGAGTTGTATACGTGTGAATGAGCTGTTTGCACAATGAGTTAGAGTTGTGGACATAAGCCAGCATTATGCTATTTAAACTTGAGTCTATCAGTGCTGTCCTTTTTCATGCTTCTTGTATTAAAGCTGTGTTTAGCATATCATGTTTTGGTTGAGATGCTGGTTTGGAGTTCAGTAATGCAGTTTGTATGTATTCAGAACAACAAGGGTCAGGTTTTGCGCTTTCATGGTTTTTTTTTCTGATGTTGAAAAGTATCTGCCAATTAGTCTGAAACCTTCAGCGATCCCCTGCTGTTATTTTTCATCCATGAACATTTTGCTAAAATGGATTTAAAGTCGTTACACCATGGCGAGTTGCTGGCATTATTGGATTGTTCTTCCTGTTAGGACTTGCTTGATTTGAATGAACAGAGTGTGACTACTTCCCAGTGACGTTGTGGTTATAAGCATAAGGGAATTGTGCAGTGGCTACCTGCAAACAGCCACTTGGCATGTCACACTATTCACACATTTTCTAGTGTCTGGATTTTGAAGTCCTTATATCATCCAGGAGGATGTACACAGACATCTCACAAATAGTGTCATGTATGAATCCACCAAAGTAATTATTGGGCAGTACGTATTCATGTGACTACTATAATGCTTGCAGTTATGTTGAATATAGTGTTAGGTACACGTATTTGTAATATTTGAATAATGGAAGATATATTCCTTGTATTTTAAATAGCTTATTATCAGTTAAAATTCTCTAGTACTGTATATACTGGAGGTATGTTTGGTCCGTTGTCCGTAGACGTATGGGTAAACACACTGCACGGGTGTTCATCTGTTTCATAATGGAAAGAGCTAATATAAATAAATTCCTTTTTCATTTATGCAGATAATGTCACATTAGTGGGTCAAAGGCTGAAAAGGTTTTCATGCCTGCAAGCTAGATTTCAGTTAGCACAAGCACTTTTGTGTATGATCTCTTAATTTATGTGTGTGGTAGACTCAAAGGTGAGATGACCCAGATCTGATTGCGATCTCATATCAGTGTAAAGCAGATGGACAGCAGCAGCTCCCTGTGCAGCCATGACGCCCTTCTTGGGGGAAGTCAGCCCGAGATCAGAATCTGAAAAATTTACATATTCTAGATAAGATGGTGAAACTTTATATTTTGTGTCGTTAGTTTTGAAGGGACTGTGAAAGAATCCACGTCTTAAAAAACAAACAAACGAAAAACCAACCAAGAACAACAAACAAACCCAAAAACCCACTAAGCTAAGACAAAGGCAATCTGGTGCTTCAGAAAAGGAACCTACTCCGAACAGTCCATCTACTACTAGTGGGGCATACAGCTGGGTCTCTGAAATAAAGGTACTACAGGGTGCCTCAGGTCCTCTGAGCAGGGAAAAAAGGATTTCTGAACTAGAGTGTTGTCATCATCACTGGAGACAGCATTTGATGTTAAGGAGAGTTCTCTGTGTTCAGGATAGACAGTAAGTATACTATTGCCATGAATTTTTGGCCCTTTTGACTTTTTCAGGGTACTGGTTTATTGTAATGGAGCACTCACATAAACTTAGGCCACTTATCCATTTTTTCATTGTTGCTGAGTAAAAATAGCTGTAAATTGCCAAGAACTGGGTCTTGGGTTAAAAATGTGAATTTCACAAGTCTTTCTTTTAAAGGTTAGATTAAAGCAAGTGAAATACCTCCAAGGTCTTTGTTTAAAATCAAACAAACAAAGCAAACAAAATCCCCAAACAAACAAATGAGAAAAAGTGTAATGTGATTGTTAGGCTTGTGAAAATCTTAATATTTGAAATAACGCCCTAAAAGAAACAAGGGTCTTAGCCTTTGCTCAGTTATGATGAGTATCCTCAACCTAAAGTCCAGAAGTACTAGATTTCCATTCAGAACAGGAGATGCCTTCTGAATATGGATGAGGAATAAGACAAATCTGTTAGCCAGAATAAATAATTAAATGTTGTTTGGGAGGTGTAAGGCAAGGTTGCAGTCCAACAGGACTTTAATTACGCCAATTTGAAAAGGGAGGTAGGATAACACAAAAGTACTCCAGCTGATTTTAGAATTGAGTTAGGATTAGCACCGGATTATACTTCTTGTTTAACTTCAAGCAAAGAAGTGAAACTTTAGGCTTGTATTTCCCGTGCATGAATACAATGAGATACTGTTTCTTATTTTCATTAGAGAAATGAATATTGTTTCTCAAAAAGTTTCTTCTCGTTGATTTATTCATATTGTATGGTGGTTTGGGGCAGTGGGTGGGGAGTTGAGCTATGTCATCTTATAAACATCTTTGTGGAAAAGTTTTCATGGTACTATGGAAACAAAGATCTTCTCGAGTCCTAAAATAAAATTCCTGTATTGCACATTGAGCAACTTTAATCTGTAACCTAGTTTAATGAGAAGTTATCAAGGAATATTCTAGTTATTTTATAGAGAATACTAAAGAAACAATTTTTGTTGTTTTCCTCAGATGGGTTATTTCTACATGTAGACTGTGGCACTCCATTAGTGTGGACCTCATTAATGTCATCTTCAAATTTCAAATTCTTCAAATTTCCATATAAAATACATGGTTTTATGGCTAGTGCCAGGGGTTTGAGTGTATTGACTGACCGCGTAAAATCTTCCAAATGTGTGAATAGATGTTTTTAAATATGGAATGAACTATTTTGTAATCTCCCTGTCTTCCTAATAAAAGAAGTTATTTTAAAGGAATTTGAACTTATTGAGACCACTTCTCATTTCTAGGTTAGTATTTGATTTTAGTTGTATTGAATTGTGAGCAGAAATTAACTCAGTGAAGAAATGTAGCGCAAGAGCCCAGATCAGGATGATTTGCTTTCCTCCCAGTTTTCCCACACCAGCCTAGACCTCTGAGATGGAGATAACCCTCTCCAAAAATTAGACTTGGACAAAGTGCAGATTTTTCATGTACTCATTGTTTAGGCCAATAAACATGCAGGTCAACATGCAGGTTGCAGAACTGAAGCTATACCTCAGCTCAGTTTCCCTGGATCAATGACGTATAATTTGAGGCTTTTGGTTGTCTATCCAGCTTGGAAAACCAGCAATGAGAACAAAGGCTCAACACTGGTTTCCTCAGATATTTGAGCAGCAAAATATGTTACTGCTGTTTTCTTCCATTGGCATTTGACTCAGGGCAATTTGGCACTGTTTAGGTAGGTCAGGTGTAAATTTGTTGTGATGGTGATGCCAGTAAATTCTCCTAAAACAGAGGCAGCTTGTGCTGTCCCTGTGTAGGTAGTTTGAAGATGTTCACATAACTCACAGACTGCCTCTTACAACAAAGCTTCTTCATCTGACTGTAAGCCACTCTCTCTCTAAAAATAAACTCAGCAAAGAGTCCTCAGTGAACAGTAATGAAAAACTTGACACAGTTCTGGCACCAGATTCAGATTAAAGAGCTGTAGATGTAACTGACAGGCATACCTAATGGTTTTGCCAAGGCATATAAATTATTAACCCCATAGCTTCTGCCCTCCATGGAAAATGGCACGTACCAATGTGTGCTGTCTTGATTTAAATGTTATTGCATTGTGACTGCTGCTTTTTGGATGGGGAGTCTTTTTTTGGTCAGTAGAAACTCAGGCTCATAGAGGTTTTATTTAACTGCAATTCAGGATGCTAATTAATGATTAGGCTTCACTGGGATGTAATCAGATCTGTATTTTAAGCAAATGTGGTGTTTGTTTGGTTTTACTGAAGATCTCATTAGATGTTGATGGGAGTTGAGTGCATCTAGGCCCAGTCATGCATCTCTTCCTGAAGTGCCCAATTCAATTGATTGGGTTGTTTAGTGACAAGAAATACAATGTCAGCAGGACATCTCCATGTCTGAGTAAAAACACCGAAAAAGGAAAAAGATATGTCTTATTAGTGTGTATATGCAATATTGTACAATTGCTGCTTGACATGTGTCTCTGTAAAAGATGTGCCACACCATGATAATACTTAAAATTTTGTCAGTTTGCTCATGTGATTGATTAATAACGCTCATGTTAAATGCGCATTATCAAATGTAGCTGATGGATCTTTCTGCTCTGTTGCAGTTTATACCCTTTCGCTTAAACTCTGAGACAAGAATATTTCTTGAAAATTAAGAATTCATCAGGTAAGGACTGAGTTAAGTAATTTTCTTTCTGTAAAGACCCTTGTTGTTAGTAAGCACCAGCATGAGGTGAACACAGAGGACGGTTATGGTTTGTGAACTACAGTTTGAAAAGCTGTAGAAAAATCACCTGAGATGTCTGGTAATAACAAGCTGTAGTGAACTTGAAAGATAGACATGTCTGCACATTTGGATGATCTTACTATTTTGAATGCTTGATACTTAGGATGTCTTTCAAGAAGGAACTGGTAAAGAATTGTCTTTTTACAGAAAAATAGGAGCCAGCTGAGAAAAATAACTGGAGGCAATGGGCATCACTCTAACACCAGGTTTTAGCAGCATGACTTGGGTGTGAGCTGCTTGTTCATCTCATATTTTCAGAGAAGCATTTGTAGTCTAAACTTCATGTTCAGGAAATGTACCTAGTCCCCTTGAGGCTATTGCTAAAAAATTAGCGTACCCAGCAAGCTTAGTTGTCATTCTTTGACTGATGTCTCCCCTAGGATAAACAAGCAGTAGTTTGCAGAGCAAAAAATCAGCAGTTCTTTGTTTAAACAATCTGTTAAACTCCTACTTTGTGCTTAAGAAAAAGGATTTGGGGCTTTTCAGGAGGATTGCTGAAAGATTAAATAATTAATTAATGATGGGAAAAGACCCAGTTTGCTGGTGGTGGTGCTGTAAAGCCTTATAGTTACAGCTGACATAAAAATAACATGTGAAAAGTTTTACCTTGCCACATAATGGGGTGGGAGTTGTGCTTATTCTACTTCTAATGCTGGCTGGTATAAGGCAGGTAAGTAGTTCACATGACTCCAAGTAGAAGAGTGAAAAATACATTAATTTGATAGATGTATACAAAACCTATGAAGATGCCCTTGAAGTTGTGAACTGTCAATCCACTTTTCCATGGTAATCAAAACTTTGTGAGCTGTTCAACCCAGTGAACCCTTGCCATCCTTTCAGTTTCTTCCATTTACATCCATCTATTTCACCTTGGAGTTTATAAACAAAATACAGGAAGTTGTGGAAATAAGATAATTAAGCATATTCCATACACGGATGGTTCTTTGTGACTGCAGTATATTCTATTACCTTGCCTGAGTATCATAAACAGCTGGAAATTGAGAAATTGTGTTGAAATTCCTTTGGGTTTCCATTCTTGGAACTTTTCCTAGAGCAATTTCATGACCTAATTTGCATTTGGTGTTAGATAATTTATAAGACTCTTGTGCTTTGTTACTTATGCCTAGGTTTTCAAATGAAAAAGAATGGATGCCTGTTAAGTTTAAAACAAATGTAGCCTTTTCTTATAAAAATGGATATGCTGTCATTGAAGTGCCAGTTAGTCGCATGGAGGCATTAAAAAATATTAAAAGTTGTTATCTTCCAAAGCATATAACCTGAACAAATGAATTAAGCATTATCTTTTCTATGTTGATCTTTTTTTATATAGGAACATGTTATACAAAAATTTTTAAGACCACTAAAATGCTTGCCGTGCCTGTAGAAAATAAT
The DNA here is from genome assembly GCF_000691845.1 of Merops nubicus. Lineage (NCBI taxonomy): Eukaryota > Metazoa > Chordata > Aves > Coraciiformes > Meropidae > Merops > Merops nubicus. The sequence goes on along the minus strand of NW_008627947.1, from coordinate 7,791 downwards.
TATTTTTTTTGTATTAGATGCTCAAGCAGGTTTTAAACTGAGTTTAGAAATATTTCACTTTACAATAAACTTTGTTTTTACTGTTGGTTTTGAATCTTTTTAAGGTTAGCAATCTATTTACTATATATAAGTACATGATAGCAAATGCTGAACATACTTCTCTAACATCCTAGTTCGTCTGCTTAAATCTTAATGGAAATGAGCACAAAGATGATAATAGTTTCAATTTAGTTGCATGGATGTATACATTGCATTTGATTGTACATCTGCATAGTGGTAAATGGCTTTACTGCTTCACACTGAAGACCTGAAGGCTTAGTTTGTGCTTCAAATGTCTCCCTGGAGGGAGGGGATACCTTGGACATCTTGTATTATGTACCAAGCCAGTTCAGTCATTCTAGGAAGAACATGCACTAGTAAATAAAACACAGAAAGAAACATTTTTCTGTGTGATTCTCTGTACTGTTCTTTTTTTTATATATATATACTATAGTTTTTTTCATCAAACTTTGAAGTCTTAGTGACTACTTTAAATTTTGAATGCCCTTCCTAATGTGATGATTGAAGTAGCTCCAGTGGGTTTCTACTGGTTGTGTCTGCTACTGCTTTACCAGTATAGGTAACTGTTGTACTTCAAAGATGGTAAGTAAGTAGTTTATTTGTGTATCTGCACTAGCATTTGTTACTGGAAAAATCAATAATAAATGATAGGAAGAAGTAATAATAAGTGGTGTTTCATGCACTGTACACTTGAAAAATCTATTTGAGCTTGGTTTTGCTTTGAGAAGGACTTCAACTTAATTGTGGTCATTCCACAGGCATTTCCTTTGTGGAAAGAAGAAGATATAGCAGTAAGAAGAAATAATAGCATCAAACTTAATAACTTGAGCTGAAAACATTTTCTGCTAATACTTCACATTGAACCAATGCAGCTGAGATAAGGATATGGCAATATTCAGAAAACTTGCTTTGTGGTCTGGGCTTGAAAACATTCTGATTCTTGATCTGACTCTTAGTAGATCCATAGTGGGTTGTCTTAAGGAGCACAACCACATGAAACCTACTTCTTTTGGGTGAGGGGGACCAGCAGGAAGAAGGCAGGAGGTAGCTCTCATGTGGTTTAACTTCATAAGCTGATATCACAGAAAAAGTCATGAGAAAATTAGTGGTAGTTCAAGGGAAATAGGAGGGTGAGAGTGGGACTAGGAGAAGACAAAAGATCACACCCTTCAGTGTCAACCTACTGTCATCTGAGCTCAACTGGCTCACAAAACTGCTCTTCACAAGTCAGTGAGGAACCTTCCAGTCTGCTGAGCAGGGTAGAATAAAGAGGCGAGTGTCTTGTTAGTGTCAGACCTCATGAAACATCTCCATCCCACTAGCTCCTAAGGAAAACACTCCCCGAGTCTCCCTCCAGCTCAGAGCTCTCTTAAGACTCCTGTTCTTCCTCCTCCTGAATCTTCTTGACATATTCAATTTACATCACACTCTGGGGATTTGATTAATATCCTATTATTGGCTCAGTCCTCCAAACCCCTCAAGGTTGGCAAGTGCGCCGTTGCCTCTCAGTATAGATGAGTTCTGCTCCTGCACATTCAACATATGGCATGATTACTGTATGGGAAGATACACCCAGACTATGTTTGCTTGATGAATAGGTGGCACTAGAATGTGAAATCTACCATAGTAACAGTGAATAAATTTAATCAGTATAGAACTTTCAAGCAGTTTTCCCCACATGCCTTAGTATCATAATTTTAAATGAGATTTGCTCAAAATGGAAATCCAGATTCAAACTGACATCAAACATATGACCTCCAGTAGCAATGAAAATTGAAAACACAAGACAAGGGCATTAATCACTGAGTAGTTTATAAGCATGCCCTGATTGTTCACCTGAAATGTTAACACTATTTTATTATATCCAGTAACAGCTTAAAGTCAAAATTCATGAATACTTCAGGGTGCCAAAGGTAAGGCATTCAGACTAATTTTATTGTATTCTGTCTCAAATCTTTCAAGGCTTTAGTTAAGTGTACAGAGCTACTTGCATAACTAACCTATTGCTTTTGCTGGGGCTGGAAATGTGAGCAAGATAGCAGGGATCTGATTTAGTATCTGGACTTGTGTGAACTTGGAAATTTGTAGATAGCCAATTGCAGGAGGAAGTGTTAAATGTCCTCAGTGTGGATGTGTCTATGAAGTTAGGGTCATTGTTTTCTCTTTTGTTTTCTTTTTTCAGTTTGCTTAGCAATTTGAATTTTGGTTTAGAGTTCTGTTAGCAATTCTTTTCTGTAGGGATAGTTATAGTAGTAATAGTGTTGAGCATAGTTTAATATGGAGTGTGATGAAAGCAATTTAACTTACGTATGTATAACTGGCTAGGCCTGTAATGAAACAGATCTTTCCAGATTACTTGATGGAATTATCACTTTAAAACAATTTGTAGTTTCCTTGATTCTTTGAGTCTCAAGGTATTTTCATTGGTTTTGTTTGTAGCTGGTATACAAATTTTATTTGATAGTTTGAAAGAAATAAACATAAGAATGTCATGTTAACTTTAATTTGATCTCAAATTTATAATGCTTCCTCTACAATATATTTTCTTTACACGTTAACCTATCAATGTATCCCAGAATAGTCAAAATTTGATGTCATATATATTTGACACCAATAAAGTTTGGAAAAAGACAAGGGAAGGTGGAATCGTTACTTTCCAAACTCTATTCACAGCTGCTGTTGAGTTGAGGGTTTCCTCTCTTGTCTTGAATAGAGATCTTGCTCCTTCTGCTCTCCCAGTAGAGAAGTTAAAAATTTGCCTGTGGTATTTGTGTCCAGTTGGTTTTGATCTGTGTATTTTTATTGTGAACTTAAAAATATGAAACATGACCAATCTTGCTTTACTTTTCTGGCTCCTGAATAAGCGAAAAGTCCCCTTGAATGTTCAAAGTACATGGGGTCAAA
>NW_008627947.1:0-4796 GCF_000691845.1 Merops nubicus | reverse complement strand
CAGGAGTATATGCATATTGTGCTAAGTTCTTTTCCATGTGTTAGGAAGATGTATTCTGGCCACCATCAGAAAAACCTTCTAATGAAAGCCTTAGGAAGGAAGGCATAGCTTATCAGAAATGGGACAAGGTAAAGACTATTTTTGAGACATTCAGATAACCACAAGACTTAGCTGTTTTCTACCACGAGCTCCCATATTTTCAGTGTACCCTGGGAAGAGAAGCATAATATTTAGGCAAGCCTTGGGCTGTGCACTTTGGAGTGATAGGCAAGCAAGCTGCAGCAAGAGGTGCAAACCTGCTAGCGTCCAGGAGTAGCATCATAGAAATGAAGAGTGTCTGACTGCTAATTACAGGTGAAACAGAGTGCCTGGATGGGACTCCCCTTAGCAGCATGCTTTCATTCCCAAGTTGGAGGTGGTGGGGAAACTCAAACAAAGCATCCTTCCTAATGAACTGAAGTTTACATGTGGTGTTTAAATGCTTCACTTGTCAATAGAGAATCTTTGTTCCTATGTAGCTTAAGCCAGTGATTTCAAAATAGACTTAAATGCTTCTATAGGTGAAAATGAGCTTAACTGACAGTGAGCTGGTTGTGGCTTTTATATTTTGCTTTATTAGGTAGCTCCAGTAGTAAACTGAATTTATTGAAATAAACCTATGAAATTACCTTAATTGCCTATTCTTAATAATATTTTAAGGAACTCCATGCTTTTCCTGTTCTTATTTTAATGTAAGGTCCATGGTTCAGCTTGTATACACATATTGTTTGAAGTCTTTGAATGGCTTGCCTGTCTGATCCATTTTAATAGATTCCAGCCTATTTCCATGACATCATTATTGTAACAGACTTCCTAGAAAATATGAACAGCTGCTGTGTATTTTTTTCCTGTGTTTTATATTAAAACTGCAGCAGCTTTTACATTCTAAACAAATGACAGCAATAGGCTTGTCTGATGTAAAACAATATAAAAAAAAAAGTCAGAGTAAGGAGCTATGATACTGTTAACAGGCCAGTAATGTAACAAGTCCCCCTGTATGAATTGTTTCATAATGCAATAAGGGATTACTTATGCTGCTGTCATACTGGTCAAAGGTTGGTCCCATTTCCTTCCCCTTTTTCCCTGAACTAAACTGTGCATCATTAAAGATGATGAAAACAGTATTGTACTTAGCTTCCTGGCCCAGATGGCAATTTGCATGAGGAATTTTATTGAATTTTATTCTGTTTTCCTAATACCATTCTTATGCAGACTGTGCATAGAGGTTTGAAAGTTGAGGTTTTTCTTTTTTTTAGTTCTTACAGTTCAGGTCAAAGAGACTTGCTTTGTTTTTTCTCTGAGCATCCTAGCATTCAGCGGTGGTTTAAGAGGCCACTCTGTATGGAGCCTGGAGTACTAAATAAAACTAGGAATTCCTCGATCTTGTTAACATGTAATTTTCTGTCTGGATCCATCTGTATATAGCTCAAAGGTGTCAAAGAATAATGTGGGTCTTTAGATCTTTATATTGCGTTTTTCTTGGAATACCTCAGTAGGAGTTTTAGTATCTTTCAGGTGACTTCTGGTGTGTTTCATTCAGCAATATCTGCATTTGATTTAGCAAAAATAGCAGGTATAAGCAAAATCCATCCTTTACCTATCTATAGATAAAACATGCAACAGTGTTGCATGACAGCAAGGTGCTTGTAGGTCATTCCTCCCATCCAGCAAGCCAGGAGTTAACAGCCAACCCAGGTCTCACCTTGGTGCTCCAGCTGAAGAAAAGAGACAACACTGGTTGTTGATGGAACAACTGGTACTTAGAGAAATCTGAAAAATCTGCTGTAAAGTCCAGCTTCCTAGTAGCCAGGGTGGGTTTTGCTTAATGGTTCTGCAACTAGGGCTCAAATTGAGCCAATCTTTTCTGTATTCCTATACAATTCTTTTTGGACTTGACGCCTACCTGGAGGAACCAAAAATCAAACTGGGTTATTGGGGAAATGCCCAGCCCATATATTTCATTATATGGTTCCAGTAATGCATGCACTGTGCTGCCCCCAGGGTTGTCTGATCTCATGTTAGGTCGTAGCTGTGGTGTGCAGCTCTACTCAGGGAAGCATGGTCCAGAGGTGTGCTGAGTATGAATTGCTGTAGGAAGTTTGTCCCAGCTCCAGTACAAGAACTCAGCTGTCAGTTTTGGGTGTTTGGTGTCCAGGAGTGCCTGGCAGGCTTCAACCCTGCACTGATTCATATGGGAAGCATGGCCAGTATGACTCGAGGGGGGGGGTATGCTGGAGCTCAGATGACATAGGCATCATACAAGCCTAACAGTGTAATATGGCCATAGGATGACTTGTCATCAATTAGTGCTGTTATCTCAGCCCTATGTCCTTTGGGGTATGGTCTCCATTCACTTCAAAATAGACACCAGTCTATTGTCTCCTGCATGGGGAAAAAATGCAGCAACTAAGAACCTCTCCTTTTTTTGTGAGGCAGGGAAATGGATTATGTACCAGGTAGGTGGCTGTGAGGGGACTGAAAAATAGTAAGAGAAAATCAATACTAACCTTGCAAACAGAAGCTAGACAAGGATAGGGCTAAATTGTCCCTGTCTGTGATGTTCATCAAATGGTGCCCATTTTGTGGCTGCATGTAGAGAAATAATTTCATGAAAGAAATAACTGATGTCTTCTGGCAATTATCAATTACAAGCCCTTTTTCACTACTAGGAACTTTATAAAAAGATTGCTTGACCTGTTCTGTGTTTGTGTCCTAAAGCAGGCTTGAAAGCATGTAATATATGAATAGTATTAATGCAAATTATTGTTAGCCTCACTGTGGCAGAATTATCAATTACAAGCCCTTTTTCACTACTAGGAACTTTATAAAAAGATTGCTTGACCTGTTCTGTCAAACAAGCCTGTTTAAAGCAGGCTTGAAAGCGTGTAATATATGAATAGTATCAATGCAAATTATTGTTAGCCTCAATGTGGCAGAATACATGAAAACTGACCTCTGTTTTATAACCACAGAAGGCCTAAACCAACATATGAGTTTATAGTGTTACTGACACTGAGGTGACAGAAAAAAAGCTAAGGTCATTCTTCCAAATATTTGATGCATTTTGGTACCCAGCAACTAATGTTTGATGTCCATGGCTTCTGTGCCATCCAACACTCTGGGTAGGACACTTTCAAAACAAACATGTCCTTTTGAAGGTCAGCTCACATCAGTGTGGTACAGTTAGCAAAGATCCAGTTTCATTCTAACATTAATCTCTGAAGCTTTTTTTTTTATTATCATCTTGTTGTTTGCATTGAAACAAGTGTAAAAAGTCTGATGTTCAGTGTAACAAAATGTGTGTATGGCTTTCCTTTAGATTTTACAGGTAATTAGAAAGCAAAGTAAAGAAACATCATGTTATGTAGAAAGTATTTTCAGACTGTAGTTCTTATCGTATTACTTATGCTCTGTGGAAAATGTCTTTCTCATTACCCTAAAATTCCCCCACATGCAGAATGCTGTAGGGACTTGTTCTGATTTTAGCTTACTGCTTTTCTTTTTAAAGCATACAGAAATTAATTTCTGCTTTCCCCTTCCCTCAACCCCCGTATCATTTTAGAAACTATAACTCTCTGGCATTGTATGCCAGATTGCATATGTCAATCTGGCATATTTCAGGTGTACAAACAGGCTGTGGATTGTTTTATTAGCTCATTTCAGTAAGTAAACTTCATTACAAAACTGTTCTTCCTTTCCTGCCTTCCCACAAAAAAAAAGATAGCTCCAGAGAGCAACTCGTATTTGCATAAATATATATCAATAAGTTTTAAATAGTTGTCAGAGGTAAATATTTGCCAGCTCAGCTTACATAAATTCGACCTACAAAATAAATCTATTTTGTAGCTATTAATTTTACTTAAAAAATGCAAAACATCAGGCATCATGTAGAGACAAAACACTTCATGACGGAAATTAATTTTGCAGTCATTGATACCTATAATCTACAAAATATACAATATCAAGTAATTTAATGATTACCACATCCATTCTGATCTATATAGCAAAGTTATGGATAAATTCCACTTAAATTAATGCAATCTGTAGTTACAGAACTGAGTCAAATAAAAATATGGGTCATGCATTTGTAATTTGAATACAAAGACATCTGGAAAAGTAAAGTTCTGCCATTCTGAGGAGCCTGCCCACGAGTCCATGCAACCTGATGGGGTGCATCCCAGAGTATTGAAGGAACTGGCTGATGCAGTTGCTGATCCACTCTCCATAATATTTGAGAAGTCATGGCAGTCAGGTGAAGTCCCTAGCGACTGGAAAAAAGGGTAACATTGTGCCCATCTTTATAAAGGCTAAAAAAGAAGACCCTGGGAACTACTGCCCTGTCAGCCTCACCTCTATGTCTGGGAAGATCATGGAACAGATCCTCGTAGAAGACATGGTAAGGCACATGGAGGACAGGGAGGTAATCCTAGGTAGTCAGTATGGATTTCCTAGGGGCAAGTCCTGCCTGACCAACCTAGTGGCCTTCTTTAATGAAGTGACTGCATCAGTGGACAAGGGAAGAGCTGTGGATGTCATCTATCTGGACTTCTGCAAGGCCTTTGACATGATCCCCCACAACATCCCAACAATGGGTGGACTGTTCAATGGATAAAATACTGTCTGGATGGTCGCATGCAGAGAGTGATAGTCAATGGCTCGATGTCCAGATGGAGGATGGTGACGAGTGGGGTCCCTCCAGGTGTCTGTGTTGGGACAAGTGTTGTTTAATCTCTTCACTAATGATATTGACAGTGGCA